>NC_143031.1:68875000-69175000 GCF_057628025.1 Oncorhynchus mykiss
TCCATAACTATACACTTAGCAAATGGGCCCGTTATCAATACATTGTCTAAAAGCAGGAAGAGAGGCTATCCAAGCAGGCCAAGGTCGGCCCTTCTCTCTCCCAACGAGCTGACACAGCAACTGTTTAGCTAAATAAAGAACCTGGACAATGGAGTTCCATATCACGAGGAAGATAAGATAACGTGCAAACAGATAAGGTACACACACACACACACACACACCGCTTGATTACTTGTGGGCCCCCAGGCCTTGTTGAAGTCAAGGGCCATTCCTAAAAGCTGATTGAACATCCTCCGAGAGGGCAGAGTAGGGTTTTCTGTATCAGCAGCACTCCAATATTCCCTTCCCTCCCCCATGCCCTTCGCTGGTACATTCTCCTGGCCTAAGGGTAGGCTTCTTTCCATTAAGGTCAGGCTGTAGCAATCATCTCATTGAACAACACTTTGGATCACATCGTCATTTGAATGAAAACAGTGTGTCTGACGTTATCAGAGCCTCCCGTGGAAAGTATTACCTTGTAAAAGTGGAAATATTTATGATAATCAAGTAATAATGTTTTGCGTGCCATGTCATGCCCTGTACCAGGAAGAGATGGAATATGAGAGAAAATATACACTTTTTATATAGTGTAAATACATCCCTTAGTATTAATTGTTTCAGATATTTTATGCATTTAATCATTGGTTGACTATTAATTGTATAATAATAATGTAAAATATCACGTAGATCATAACATCGTGTGCCCTATTTTAGTAATGAACATTTAAAGACTTAACAAAGCCTTTCCTTTATGCGTTTCTAATTAAGCCCCAATAACAGATTCACTGATCCCATCCAATTATAGTACTCTTGTAAAGGTACTTTACCTCCTTAATATAAATTGGGACTTAATTGGATAATGCTAATATCTACCGCAATTTAAATTTAAAAGGATTGTGTTTTCTTTAATTGTATCCATAAATATCTCATGGCTTCTGAATTAGTTATTGGTCAACAGTGGCGTTATCTTTTATTCATCGGGACGTGATTCGCTGACGGGTCCCCTGGTTGCTGCAGCCTGGCATCAAGCTTTGACGCCTCCATCATTGTAACTTTTGAGGGGTTTCGCTAGCTGCTAGTTGGAAGTCTTTGTTAATAAAACCATTAATATATAAATGATGGAACTTTTACCTGGGTCCCAGTTGCCACGGCTTTCATGTTGTTGTTGTGTTGTTGTCTGACTGTTCATCAGGTATTAATGGCATTCTGTGTGAACTCGCTGGATGGCAGGCTGCCTGGTAATTCATATGCTTGTTCTCTGATGGCATCTGTCGAAGTGTGCTCTCTGCACATTGGTACATACCCTGTGGGAAGCAACCCACCCAGTCCCACACTGAGTGGGATGTAAGCAATTTCTTATCTGGGGCACTTGCTCCAAATGACAAAAAGGGAAAAGAGAGAGAGAAATGGGAAAGAAGTTAGAGGCCAATTTTATTGTGACGATCAGTGACAAACTGTAGTGACTTTTTCGAATTTGACTGAATTTCTTGGTTAATTGGAGAGAGGGATTACTGTGAAAACAGATCGACTTGGAAAAGGGAATGCAGGATAACTCAATGATGGATGTATAATCACAGTTGTGGTAGTGTAATTCATGTTAGCACATGAGTTCAATTTATTTCATTACGATATGCCATCGGACCGTTATCCAATCAAGATTGGATTAAGATCAGAATGGCTGAGGTTGAGTCAATAAGGAATGATGGGAAATTACTCATCAAGCCTGTGAAGAAACACGTACTGTTGTGAAATACATGTCAGACTTTTGCAGAGGATCCAAAAAATACTAATTTCCTCTGAATCTGACGTCGCTAATTTTGGCTGAAATACGTACTCGGACTAAGATGAGACTTTCAATTTTGTCTTGAACAGGAAGTTTTGTGTTTTCACTGTCTTTTTAGGGACAGAGCAGGGTCAAATGCCATGAGAAGGGTGGCTCCTCGCTGTCTCACAACTAGAAAAAAAATAGATTATTCATTTTAGTTCCCGGAAAGAGGACAGCACATCCCTAGAACAGTTCCACCCCCCCCACCCCAGCCCACCCCACCCCAGCCCACCCCACACCGAAATATGCTGACTATAAACCATGTCAGCTATGACAACCAGTCCGGCTCCCAGTTTTTTTCAGTGCTAGAGTTACCATAGTAGCACTTTTTGTTTTCTTCTCTCAGTGATCCCAATCCTTTCACTTTGAATGTGTTACATGAGTTAATAAGATACATAGTTGGAGAGTAGCTCCATGTTAAACTCACTTCATATTTGTTTTGGAACCAGACACTGGACAAGTGACAAAGCCTGAAAGCGTCTCCCAACTACCTACAGAAGTTACAATGCTATAGGCATATTTCAATCAATGCATGGAGAGAAGTGAACAGACAATATTAAGCTTTGCTCATAATTCTTTCTGGCTATACATACAGTTGTGTGTTCTGAGAGCAGACTGAGACAGGGGACTGATAGTGTTGTCTTGGACATGGCAATTAGAGCCCCAAACGCATTCCTGGAGACCTGCTCTAATCTGGCCCCACATGCTTGGCGATAAGAGCTAGAGTCTGGACCCGTAGAGAATGACGTGGAATGGGTATGTCCGTTCTTTCCTCCTTTTGGACAGCCCTTGAAGATGCACTCAAGGCTGAAGACCTCCCGGACGTCATCACCACAGCACATCTGCCTGATGTCTGTTTCAGAGGGAAATAATTACTAACTCAGGAAGCGAAACAATACACAAAGTATTTGAAATCAGTCAAAATTTGATTATGGAGAAATCCTCAGGAAAAGGCACCTCCTCTTCGACAAACTCAAAACATTTGAGTTGCCTTCTACTCAATAAAATAAATATGAATCCTGAACCAACACTTGCACTTGCCCCCCCCCCCCCCCCCCCCCCCCCACACACACTTATAGCTCTGACTCTGCTGAGGAAAAAGTACTTACTATGTCTGTGACACTGTATGTGGTTGTCCCACCTACTGTAGCTAGAGTTGAAGTCAGAAGTTTACATACACCTTAGCCAAATGCATTTAAACTCAGTTTTTCACAATTCCTGACATTTAATCCTAGTAAAAATACCCTGTCTTAGGTCAGTTAGGATCACCACTTTATTTTAAGAATATGAAATTTCAGAATAATAGTAGAAAGAATGATTTATTTCAGCTTTTATTTCTTTCATCACATTCCCAGTGGGTCAGAAGCTTACATACACTCAATTAGTATTGGTAGCATTGCCTTTAAATTGTTTAACTTGGGTCAAATGTTTCGGGAAACCTTTCACAAGCTTCCCACAATAAGTTGGATGAATTCTGGCCCATTCCTCCTGACAGAGCTGATGTAACTGAGTCAGGTTTGTAGGTCTCCTTGCTTGCACACGCTTTTTCAGTTTTCTATAGGATTGAGGTCAGGGCTTTGTGATGGCCACTCCAATACCTTGACTTTGTTGTCCTTAAGCCATTTTGCCACAACTTTGGAAGTATGCTTGGGTCATTGTCCATTTGGAAGACCCATTTGCAATCAAGCTTTAACTTCCTGACTGATGTCTTGAGATGTTGCTTCAATATATCCATATCATTTTCCCTTCCTCATGGTGCCATCTATTTTGTGAAGTGCACCAGTCCCTCCCACAACATGATGCTGCCACCCCGTGCTTCACGGTTGTGATGGTGTTCTTCGGCTTGAAAGCCTCCACCTTTTTCCTCCAAACATAACGATGGTCATTATGGCCAAACAGTTCTATTTTTGTTTCATCAGACTAGAGGATATTTCTCCAAAAAGTACGATCTTTGTCCCCATGTGCAGTTGCAAACTACTTTTTTATGGCTGTTTTGGAACAGTGGCTTCTTCCTTGCTGAGCGGCCTTTCAGGTTAGGTCGATATAGGACTTGTTTTACTGTGGATATAGATACTTTAGTGCCGGTTTCCTCCAGCATCTTCACAAGGTCCTTTGCTGTTGTTCTGGGATTGATTTGCACTTTTCGCACCAAGGTACGTTCATCTCTAGGAGACAGAACACGTCTCCTTCCTGAGCGGTATGATGGCAGCTTGGTCCCATGGTGTTTATACTTGCGTACTATTGTTTGTATAGGTGAACATGGTACCTTCAGGCGTTTGGAAATTGCTCCCAAGGATGAACCAGACTTGTGGAGGTCTACAATTTTTTTTCTGAGGTCTTGGCTGATTTCTTTTGATTTTCCCATGATGTCAAGCAAAGAGGCACTGAGTTTGAATGTAGGCCTTGAAATACATCCACAGGTACACCTCCAATTGACTAAAATCAATTAGCCTATCAGAAGCTTCTAATGCCATGACATTATCATGGAATTTTCCAATCTGTTTAAAGGCACTGTCAACTTAGTGTATGTAAACTTCTGACCCACTAGAATTGTGATACAGTGAATTATAAGTGGAATAATCTGTCTGTGTAAAATTGTTGGAAAAATGACTTGTGTCATGCACAAAGTAGATGTCCTAACCGACTTGCCAAAACTATAGTTTGTTAACAAGACATTTGTGGAGTGGTTGAAAAACAAGTTTTAATGACTCCAACCTAAGTGTATGTAAACTTCCAACTTCAACTGTATCTTAAGATGAATGCACTATCTGTAAATTGCTCTGGATAAGAGTGTCTGCTAAATGACTCAAATCTAAATGCATTGTCTCTGTGTGTGCATTGTCTCTGACTGTGTGTAGAGGAAATGAGAGGGCCCCTACAGACAGACAAGCCAGTGATGCATCAACCCCATGATGAATCCTCTCCCCAGGCATCAGTCTTCACCAACCACCTCCAGCCAATGCCAATGGATCTTACCATAACTTATCATGACAAGGTGCTCACTGACGGACTGTCTTCTCAAAGTAGAAGGTATATCTTCTCCTGCCATATCTTCTTGCTGTCCAGCACCATTTCCCTGCTTCAGAGTCCAGCACCTCCCTTGCTATCTCCAGCAGTCTAACACAATACCATCATTCTCCGTTGCTTATTCTTAGCAATCCCCCCCAAAATATACGTGTGTGTGTGTGTGTGTGTGTGTGTGTATATTCCCGTATGTAATATTTTTTTTTTGGGGGGGGGGGGGGGGGGGGGGACTCAGTCGGGGTCTCAACTTCCTGTTGAGAGTTAGAATAGTAGAATACACAAGGTGCAATTTCGACATTTGGTTGTGCCGTTTTTCTCTTATGTCAGTCACTGACAGTCACTCATTTAGCCCATGTCAGCTCAATTATTTTGTATTGCTATTTTTTTTAATTGTTTATTTAGTGGCTAGGTATCTACACAAATTACCGTCCGGGGGTCCCCCATTGATTTTGTAAGTCAGTCTCGCTCAGATATCATATTAAAAACGGCAAACATTTCTCTCTGCCCTATGGCAAAATTTGTAGAATTGCATGAAATTAGTTTACAATTGCTAAATCTTCTCTCTGCCCCATTGCAAAATGTGCAGAATTGCAGCATATTTGCTTTACAACGGCAACATTTTCTCTACAGCCCCTGGCCAAATGTGTAGAATTGCATACTGTCAAGAGGGGGGCCACTAAAATGTTTTGATCACAATGTGCATATACGTGGGTACGCAGACCCGCGACAAACTTCGGCCACTCATGATGACTTCAGATTGTTTTGTAACCCCCACCCCCCCCTCAAAGTTGTCCATCCCTGCGTTGAATCAACACAACACCGCTAGTCGCTGACTATCCCGAGAGAAAACCCTCATTCCTTGCTCAATGTTACTGGCGATACAAACACAGATAAATTGAACCAACACAACAGAGAAGGTTTCAGAGAAAGCCTCCATTCAGAAATCCAACCCCATATGACATCAATGGGGAAAAAACAAACAGGATTTGGGGCTGTGATCCAAGATCCAGGAACCACTCCATGGGGTCAGAAACCTTCACCCCAGGGCAGGTTTGGGTCTTCTGGAAACATCTGGGGACGATTGGGGCATGTCGTGCTAGTTATAGACAGAGCTGAGTCGCACCCGCAAACCACGGCACCGGCCAACGCAGGGAGATCACAAGTATGGCAACTCCAAGAGAAACAGACAGACCTTATGAAGATAGAGGAGAAAATAGATTTCACAGGTTAAAGGAATGCCACATGTTGGGTTTGTTGTTTGAGAGGTTGAATAAAGATCTGCTATCAATTGATGGTAGGTAAGTCTTTGAATGTATTTTTCCCTTCAATTGCATCCATCTGCTTGGTAAACAAAGCAGCCGTTGTGGAGCGAACTCTGTCAGAGGCCTGTGTAGTCGACGAAAGGCTAAAGGCCTGCTAGATATGAATGTATATGTAATAATATGGCTATAGGAAACAGCAGATAAACTCTGTACTGATCATATGAGAATGGTTGGTTGGTGGTTGTGTGGCTTATCTAGCCAAGTACAGGTGCCCCGGAGAAGCCGATACAAAACGCCCCCTTGTTCTTCTGTGGCTACCGCAGCAACGACATCATGCTAGTAGCTAATGATAGTAATCAGTCAATGGGGCCCACCTGTCTCTCTCTAAACTAATGGCTAGATGGGATACAGTTTATATCAAATTGAAGTCAAAAGAAAAAATGTTTAGCATTTTTGCTAACCCTAACCCTTTCCTAACCTTAACCTAATTATATTAACCTGCTTTGTTAATCCTTCTAACCTGCTGCGTAAATTCTCCTAACCTGCTACAAAAAGTCCATTCTGGTCAATTCTGACATAAACTGTATCCTCCCTAGCCTAAAAGGTCATCCCGCAAGCTGGTATTTCATCTGAGCCAGTCCTTCTGCTTTGTTTATCAATCCAGAACATTTCATTCCCCTTGTTTTTAATCGTCCAGATTGAAAACAGTGTTGAGTTCCACTTTGATGTGTAGCACATGGGCCATTAATGCTCATTCATTGGAGCGTGTAATAAACCCCTTTAGAGAGGACTTTTTCTGCAACTTTTGCATTTTATTTGAGCCCCTTGACATTTGTATGAGTTGATTAATGTTCCTCTTTGTTGTATGGGTGTTAGAGTAAAACATAAGCTTTGGGTCTTGCGGTTGGTTCCCTTGGCTCGGCTACAAACCCTAGTCAGGCTATTGGAGTGAGGCGACAGCTGAAAGCTGAAAACGCAGAGGCCAAATGTAGCTAAGCCTCTCCTCGCTCATCCAAAACAAGAATTGTGTTATTATTTTATGAATGCATGGCAGCACGGCGTATTGTTGTAAGGAAATTCTTGGCTACAAATAAACACAATTATGTATCAGGTTGCTGAACTTTGGGATGGGAATTGATGTAGCCTCTGTCATTTGTGAAAGTTTGGTGTTGCTTCATGCCAGGCCCAAATGCTTTTTGACTGAAAACATGAACTAAGACAGAAGCGATTGAAGGTCAAAATAAATATTTATGTCTTGGAGGACACCAGGGGTGAGAACCCAATACAGTTAAAACGTAATTATAAAGCACTTCCTGTCTTCCGAAGGAAGTTCAATGGCTGCACATCCAGTCGATTGTTTGTGCGATCTAAACACACCTAAACACACATTCCCAAGCCTCGAAGGTGGAAACACCTGTCTGTACCGACAAAATACTATGGCTATACATAATACGTGCATCCCAACTGATTTCTGTATTGGGTAAAGTTCAAAGTTGCACAAACATCTATCACATACATAAATAATAAGAAACGTAGGTAGGCCTAGCACTTGATTGATTGATCATTATTTTGTCTGATGAAGTATCTTGACTCAAAAAATGCTACAGTACTAAAATCAGTAAAGAGTGGACATGACTCCATAGTCGATGCTACACAAGCTATTTGATGCAATTTCAGTCTCCTTGTCTACACTGAAAAGTTACCGGAAAGGTCAACGGTTCCTCTGTACTGAAACGCTCCATAAAAGAATGTAGGACCAAAAGTACTGAACTGTCTACTTATAAGGCAAGAGAATGCTTGACTATATTTCACACTGAGAGAAACTCTACTTGACCTGATTCATTAACTGGAGAAGCTGCATAACCAGTCTGTCATCCTGCTCCAGATAACACGATGGTTCTGCTCGCTTCCACGTCTTGCTTTATGAACACGGTAACTGTTGGGCTGCTTTATTTGAATGACTAGAACTTAGTCTACTAAGTTTATTTTGGAGTTAATAAAGATGTTCAAAATAGCAAGAATAAATCATGTAAATTTACCAGAAAAACCAGGTTACATCATAATCCAAACAGGATTACTGGAAAACCAGGGAATTTATTGAAAGTTCCAGGAATGATCCAATCCTAATCTAAACAGACAAGAAATTACCAACACATTTGAATACAGGCCAGACCACCAAAATAACAATGTTACATTTAGCTATATTATGATCATCATTCACCTCCATGTTGATTCACCTGTCAGAGAGACAGAGACGTCACGTTGTGAAACGGAGGGCGTGCTATGGAACTAGTATGATTTCGGCATGCCTCTTGTCTCCTACAGAATCTATCTACGATCTATCACCCTTTCCTGCTCCAGCTGTGTTTATCCTGCTCTGTGATTAATGGACCACAGGGAATCCCCTCCAGCCCCCCTGCCTCCCCTGCCCCAACATGTGACCTCTTCCTGGGGTTGGATCCTCCAGCGTGCTGGGGTAGTGGGGTAGTAACCTCCAGGGTGTTATCCTTCCCAGAATCGCCACAGCCAGTGTGAGAGAGAGAGGGGGAGGCAAGAGGTGAGAGGTCAGAGGGGAGAGGACACACATTATCTGGCAGTGATTAGAGGCTGAGAGAGAAATCATGGTGTGTGTTACAGCTAGACGTGTGTGGATGTGATGTGGACTAGCTGTGACTTTTCTGAGCTGTACTCTGAGGTAACACTTAAATATTATATGGGGACTGTGATGGCTAGATCATTTTAAGTGCCACATAAATGTGAATTAGAGCATGTTAGTAAGAAAAGCTCTGAGGTAAGTGTGAATTAAGACAGGGTTATGTAATCATTTACATGTAGATGGTTAGTGCAACATATTTGACATTTTATACATGATGCCAGGATGGAATGCCACTTCCTATACTTTATAGATAAATCAAAGTAAACTAAAATAATGTTGAACATTTTATTGGGGTAATTAACTGAAAAAAGCCTATGAATTTTCTGTAATTCAAATTGGCATCATGGAAAATATTTATTTATCGTATATTCCAGTACATTCTCATTACTTTCTCACACACTTGCAGTTGTCCCAATACCGTAACATCTGGCTGATCAGCACTGATTGCCGTGGTTCAAGGGGATATGCATATCTAAGGACGATTAGCCCCCGGCATTAAACTGATTTTTGACCTTCATAATTGTGGTCATGAGTAGGCCTGAGGGTCACAGCATGCTTAAGGGCCCACCTGCCTTAACACTGCCTGTACACTTAAGACTTCAGTACTCTGACCGCCACAACATCAACACGCAACCCAGGGTACTCACACAGCTGTGCTTTAAAGTTTTAGCAGGAATGGCAGTTGATGGCAGTTGAAAGTAGTTCATTAATCAAAAATGTAACATTTTCCCGACAAGCTCTCTAGCTAAATGACTGTTTTGGTATTATCCCACAATATGAAACTGAATTAAAATGATAAAAGGTATGACCCAAATTTTGTGTGGTCATAAAGATGCACTTATGTGTCTATTTAAGTGATAATGCCAGAGAAGCCGGTGTTTGGAGGATATATTAGCAGGGTGTTGTCAGGCCTGAGACGAAGAAGAGTACATCCTCCAAACACCGGCTTCAAGGGGATCATCACTTTTTTTTTTTACAATGGGTTACCAAAATATTTAAATAATGATTGACATATTGTATTTTCATTAAAAAAAATTCTCATACTAACTCATCCTTCAACGAGATATAGTCCCGACACAAATCTTGTCAGGCTGTGTATGAAGACGAAGTCAGGTGCAGGAGAGCAGAGTATGATTAAATAAAGCGCACTTTATTATAGTTCCAAACCGGGAGCACAACAAAACAAACGCACTCAAAAAAACAGAACAATAAAGTAAAGCGCTAAACGAACAAAACATGATGGGAAACAGAGGTTAAATACAAGTAGATTGATTGGGGAAATGAAAACCAGGTGTGTATGGAAACAAGACAAGACAAATGGACATATGAATAATGGAGTGGCGATGGCTAGAAAGCCGGTGACGTCGATCGTCGAACGAACAAGCAGAGGAGCCGACTTCGGCGGAAGTCGTGACAAATCTAGGGTTCCTACCCAAGCCGGCTGGTCGATTGTTCTATCAGTTAGGCTTTGTTCTGTGTCTATGGACGTGACCCAGTCGTTCATTCAAAATGTTCTATTGCCACACTGGCTGGCAACGTTCTTATCCCTTGCTTGCCAGCTAGCCAACTACGGCTAACTTTACAGTCACATCAAACAGTGCAGCCAGAATAACAACAAAGTAGCTGAATTTGCATTTGTTTAAGCGGTTTTCTAGTGACATTTATTTGCATACATCCATAACAATGAGCTAATAATGCGCAATTTCACCTGGCATAGAAAATGTGTTCTCTCGTCAGAATTCTGTTGTTCAGAGGAGCTAGCCAACAACACAGCTAACACAGTCACTTCATACTGAAGCTGGAAAGACTAGCAAACTTGCTGCATTTAATTTAGTTTTACCTGTTTTCTATTGACATTTCTTTGTAAACTCAACAAAAAAAAAACGTCCTCACTGTCAACTGTTTATTTTCAGCAAACTTAAAATGTGTAAATATTTATATGAACATAACAAGATTCAACAACTGAGACATAAACTGAACAAGTTCCACAGACATGTGACTAACAGAAATTTAATAATGTGTCCCTGAACAAAGGGGAGGGTCAAAATCAAAAGTAACAGTCAGTATCTTGTGTGGCCACCAGCTGCATTAAGTACTGCAGTGCATCTCCTCCTCATGGACTGCACCAGATTTGCCAGTTCTTGCTGTGAGATGTTACCCCACTCTTCCACCAAGGCACTTGCAGGTTCCCCGGACATTTATGGGGGGAATGGCCCTAGCCCTCACCCTTCGATCCAACAGGTCCCAGACGTGCTCAATGGGATTGAGATCCGGGCTCTTCGCTGCCCATGGTAGAACACTGACATTCCTATCTTGCAGGAAATCATGCACAGAACGAGCAGTATGGCTGGTGACATTGTCATGCTGGAGGGTCATGTCAGGATGAGCCTGCAGGAAGGGTACCACATGAGGGAGGAGGATGTCTTCCCTGTAACACACAGCGTTGAGATTGCCTGCAATGACAACAAGCTCAGTCCGATGATGACACAACACCCCAGACCATGACAGACCCTCCACCACCAAATTGATCCCGCTCCAGAGTACAGGCCTCGGTGTAACGCTCATTCCTTTGACGATAAATGCGAATCCGACCAGTCTTATCATCGGAGTCCATCAGTCTCTGGGTTGGAGGGAGTAATGCAGACTAAACCCTGTTATATCCAGTGGTTTCCTGTGTTAAGGGATCAAAGGGTAGGAAATGGGCATGGCATGCACAGCCAAGGCTACAACGGGCAGAGCTACACAGCTGACCTGGTTTCAAATATTATTTGAAATCTTTCAAATACTTTAGCTAAGCCTGATTGAGCTTACCTGTTGCAATGGAACCTATTGAAAAGCCCCAAAAGTGCATGCACACCCTGCTCACCTGGCACTCCAAGCAGGCTAAAACAAATGCTGAAACTATTTGAAAGATTCAAAATAGTATTTGACCCCAGGTCTGCTACACAGTACCACAGTCATGCAGATGTGGGTTGTTGACCATAGATTTCGTGCTGCTGTTTTAATCATTGTGTTCTTATTGTTGGGTGTTTCCTTCCAGAAGCCTGACATTAGGTCTGTTGGGGTCGCCTGGTTGTTTCAGATTGATGGAGAAGTGCATTGAACTTGACCTGTCCTACGCTAGTATTTCAAGACAATTCAAGACTTGAAGAATGTTGATATGTTGAGGCCAGTTTTTGTTGTTTATGGGAATTTGTGGGACACCGTGGAGGAAAACACAGCATGTCATGTGGGGGAAGAGAGAGAACTGGGGAAACACGCACATTTAAACACAAAGAAAAACCTCAGTTTTCCCCACATCCTGAGAGGAAGTTAAGGACAGTGCCATTCAGCAAGACGAAAGAAAAAGCTAAGAAATGAAGAACAGATATTATAAGATCATCAGACTACCAATTCCTGGATTTATGAGAACAAAACAGAGCTGCAGTCGCACCACTGTACTCACATATCAAACTCAAACTGGCACAAGGAAACCTAGTTCACATGAACTTAAACAGCTTTGTGACCACAATTACATATGGGGGAGTTCTGGGCTGTGATAACGGGGTTAGTTGCCATTTTGTAGCATGCAAAAGCATCATGTCATGACTCATGCTCGTGTAAATCTCACAAAGATATGTACGTATGACATTCAACTTGTTCAATCCTGGAGGCGATCCTTCACACACACACGATCCTGGAGGCGATGCTCCTCTCCTAGTTTACAATGGGATATAGCAAGAGCAGGCTTGACGATTGAGCTTTTTAATTGTGTAAATATCGTTTATGTATATCCACACATGACGCAATAAAATACAGTCTGGTTCAGTCAGTAATGACTCAGACAACAAGATGTCTCCTGGAGGATGGTTTAGATCATCTGACGATGATTCACATGGAACAAACTCCAGACATACAGAGAGCGAGAGATAGAAAGAGAGTTAGAGAGACCGAGACGGAGACCGAGAGACAGAGCTCGGGAGAGAAAGGCAGAGAAAGGCAGAGAAAGAGAGAGAGAACCACGTGTTGAGGGAGTCCTCATCGTTTCCTGTGGTTGTTTACACTGACATGTCCTGACGGAACAGAGCACATCTGCTATGCAAGCGAGGACAAATATTATGTTTTAGCTATCCAAACGTGTTTTGATCACATGACATTGTGAAAAGAAGATAGAGGTTTACTTTAGTGAAGTTGTGATGGATCGACTAAGGTTTCAGCATCCCAAATGGCACCCTATTCCATATGTTGTACACTACTTCTACAGTCTACGTGACTAAGGAAAAGGGCCATGTTCAAAACCTAGTACACTATATAGGGAATAGGGTGCCATTTGAGATTCACACCAACTCTTTCTACAGGGCTACGTGACTGAGTGAATGGTCCCCTAGGGAACTAGTGAACTGTGGCTTGGGAAAGTGAAATATACAGAATATACTAGAGTCTAAAGAGAGCCTAAATGACACTCCCTTTACAGCGGAAGTCATCCATTTTTGGATGTATGGTCAGTCCTTGGGTCAGTCCTTGGGTCAGTCCTTGGGTCAGTCTTTGGGTCAGTCCTTGGGTCAGTCCTTGGGTCAGTCTTTGGGTCAGTCCTTGCATCCATAGCTGTGTTGTTTTTGTTGAATCCAGGATTGCTTCTTTAACCACAGAGCATACTAGCCCCAGCAGTTATGTCAGCTTTCTAAGCACGACATGCTAGATGAAGAGGAAAACTGTGTGGGAACTTGTGAAGATATGCAACACAGTTTAGATGAGAGGTTAGAATGTTAATATTGCTGGAAATCAAAATATACATGTTGTAAAGCTTGTCTATTTAGCCATTGAACTACAGTTCCTCACGTTATAACATTCCCCACTGGGGTCATCTGAAAAGAAATACATCATGAGAAGCATAACAGAAAATAACTCTTATGTTAAGGTGGATTGGTAGGTGGCTTCTAAGGTTTAGTATTAAAGCACAAGAGAGTGGCTGAGAACACGCTATTGTGTAAAGGGAAGAAAAATGATGATTGTGACTGTGAAATATGTCTGCATAACACACTTTTTAATGTGAATCAATGATTTCGGTGGGAGATTTGTGCACCAGTTTGAGTTAAGCATGCCTCTCCAGCCAGGATTCAGGTAACATCGGTTAAGTGATGTATTTATATAACCTGGGCAGCCTCTTCTATTACATAGGAATATTAAACATAGTTATATTATATCCATAATGAGTTAACAATATCAACAAATCTATTGACTGACTCCAAGCTTTCATATAACAGAGTTGTTCAATATAATGCATAACATTGTCTGGGAGATGTGTGTTTTAATATTACACGGTCCCTGTCAAATAAACGTCATGAAATAACATTTAAAACGATGTGTCATATGAACCCGTGGCTGTTGAATATGACCCCGTGGCTTAAAGCTGGAATCCTTAATGGTGGAACAGCCGTGTCCATTTGGGATATTACAACAACAAAGGAGTTACTGCAAACAACAAACACCGTTTTTTTTCCCAGCAGACATCACTGCATGCGCGATAGAACAGCACAATATGTACTGCTTTTTTTTTTTGCTACCAACGCTCCTCAGCTGCTACAGAAAATGTAGTGTCCTTCATTACCACCCAACATGCTGTGCGGGTTCACTGAGGTCATCATCCATGGAACAGCATGAGAGAGGGGACGTCCTGCTGTTAGCGACCCTCTGAGGAGAGTAGATTACATGCACCAGTATAGAGGATCACCCCACAGCCATACCTCCACCTGGAAGCATAACCCCAGTAGCCTTGCTAATGATCCAGCCCCTTGCTGGCTCCATGGTCAAATGGGGAGTCATTATAAGTGCTAATATCCCGGGGGATAGTCCTCAACCTCCATGACACCAGGATGTTGTTAGTGCCTAAGGCTCTTGTTTGTCAAATCTTGTCAACGCATTTCTTCTAACCATGTAGAAAAATCCCTCGGTACGTGCGGTTCAATTTGCTCATCTACCTTTTTGCTTTCAGTGATGGGTGATGTCACAAATCCCAATGTAACAATCTGATTGATGCCAAACAACACCCTTATAACAACGTAGCCTACTGTACATCATGCTTATAATTATTCAAGTTTTTTCAATGCTAGTGTCAACTCCACCATGTGTTAAGAGTTACGTGCCTACACTCAGATTAGCATCAGAGTAGCCTACATACCAGCACACTGCTGCATAGACGATAGTGTTTAGGTTGGACACTGTCCAGTCCAGTACAAGTCTCCTGGCTTTACCAGTGGCTGAACTGAACAGACATTTCAACAAACCACAAAACCACCCTAAATATCCACAAATATGCAGGAAAATATGCTGTTCTGTAGACATCTACTGGTCCCTATGGTACTTTTGATTCAACATGAAACTGTTGATCTGTCTGCGAGGCAGTATAACGTTCTACATAAAGTGATCAACAGCTAGACATAAAGGTCAACTGGATTCATATACCTTGTATTTATAGAGAGTGTGTCAGAGGGCACTGATCTGAACAACCAATGAGAAATGGCTCTATGACAGAATTATGCAATTGCCTTGTCTTGGGCAGTCTTGGGCAGTACCTATTTTCCAATATTGTGCACTACTTTTGATGAGGAACTATAAGGCTCTGGTCAAAAGTAATGTACTACAGTGCTATTTTGGACCCACCATTGTCTTGGGCAGTCTGTCTGGACGAGTGGATGGCTGCTGGTGTGTGATTTGACAAGTCATAGACTGTTCTCTCTGCTACCACATTGCAAGCGGTACCGATGCACCAAGTTTGGAACCAACAGGACCCTGAGCAGCTTCTATCCCCAAGCCATAAGCCTGCTAAATAGTTAGTCCGCATAGCTATTGGTTAACTATTTAAGAATCTGCCTTAACACTTTTTGCACTTTATTCCAGTTATATGTACATGTCTACCTCAATTACCTCGTACCCCTGCACATCGACGGGTACTGGTACCCTGTGTATATAGCAATATAGTATATTGTTACTCATTGTGTATTTATTATTACTTTTATTATTATGGGTTTTACTTTTCTATTATTTCTCTATTTTCTTTCTCTCTACATTGTTGGGAAGGGCCCGTAAGTAAACATTTCACTGTTAGTCCACACCTGTTGTTGACGAAGCATGTGACAAATAAAATGTGATCTGATTTTAAGAGTGACGTTTTACTGTGGAACGATCAGGCCTATTCTACTTCCTGTGTGTGTTGTTGAAAGGGGCTCCACGGTCATCTTTCACCCCGAGAAATGTGGTTCTGCTGGGAACCTCGGAACTCAATATTAGCTCAGGGAATTCAATACAGAAGGGAGCTCTCTGAGAAATGTACTTCTCCGGATGACATTTCCTAAGAAGCCCTACGTTGTCAAGCTGCACTGTAACATAGTCTGAACCGATGATAATGACAAAGTGTTGTTTTAGGACCAGACAGAGAATGGCCACTTACTGCAACTTGATACTCTAATAATATGTTCCATCTACTTCCAAGGTGCATGAACACCATGGTAGCCAGAGTAGGAGGTGGCCTGTAGTGTTTAGGTAAGGAAGAGTCGCCTGCGCCTCAGTCTTTTAAAATGAAAGAGTACAAGAGGACTTGTCTCTAGTCTCTATTTTGCGCTTATTCTCCACACCCCTTACGGTGTTTCAGACGGCCCCCTTTCTTTGTCGACCCAATTCATTGACGGAGAGGGTCTCTTCAGAGGCGTCTTGTCACGTTCTCTTTGGAGTAGTGCGCCCGGTATGACTGTATTCCTCCGTCCCCATAACAATGGTACAATGAGGAGTAGACAACAACAAGAAGTTCTGTCATCACAAAGACCTCTCAGGCCAAATCCTGTTACGGGTCTGATGCAAAGCATAGGAACTTCAGCCAGTCAGTGTGTCCTTAAATAATCAATAAAGGGCCGGTTATTCAGGAAACAAGCCTCTAGACCTCCAGCCTCTTTGAAATGGGAGACCACCTATGGAGGAGCCCGGAGGAACCTTTCCATGAATAGCCTTGGCTACTCGGGCCTCTGGGGCGAGACACAGGACCTAAATTACTGTGTACCCAATGTCCGACCGAGGCCCAAATCCCAATTTCTCTGCTTTGTTTTTCCAAGGGGCCGATTTTTCCGAGGTCCCAGTGAGAACATGCGGTTCCATGAAACACATCCAAGAAAAACAGCAGACCCTGACCTGTGGGGATTGCCCGAGCTAGGTTTCTCATGGGATGGACCCGAGAGCCAGGATGATTTAATTACACAAAGACAACATCACGTGTCACCAGGGGTTACGGGCAGTCACCTATATTTGGCTAGAGGGCCAGAGGAGAGGGGGTGGATGTTCACAGCTGATGTACCCATATTTTGCTTACCTTGCCCCATGGCCTGGGTTGATTGGCTCGATGTAACCAGCTACATTGACACACAAGACGGTATTGCTTTCATCTGTCTCCTAATTACAGTACTGAAGGGGTGTGCTGCACCAGGGGAGGGAAAGACGGGAATTGCAGGAGGAATGGACTTGGACAAAGAAAGAGTGTGTGTTTTTGTGTGTGTGTGTCCATGCCTTTGTGTGTGTGTGTGTGTGTCTCGTTTGGACGTCCTCCCATCCCACTGGTGTGTGTTTACAGGACACGGTGTTGTTTTTCAGGAACAGAAGGGTCCAGATGAGATCAGAGCTGGTTTTGATCTGGATAAAAGCTCCTCTCTTCACAAGGCCGGTGTTCCTTCAGCTCTGAGTCCCCATAGCTCAGAGGCAAATGTGGCTTCAGTTCCTATGCATGTGAAGAGTCGATGACAATGTGTCTGAGATCAACCAACAGGCTCACCCTTCATCTTATGAGTAAGAGCCTTTGTCGGCTTAATGGGATGTGTTTCAAATGTAATCCTTTAGCTATGACATCACATATTTAACCCTCATGCATTTTATCTTGTCTTATTCCAATGTTGAGCAATATTCTGGTTCAGAAACCAAAAGTATTACCCAAGTAGGAGCTTATGGGAACTTAACATACGCCGATTGTACAAAACATTAAGAACACCTTACTAATATTGTGGTGGACCATTCTTGATGCACATGTGAAACTGTAGAGTGTGAAAACCACAGCAGCGTTGAAGTTCTTGACACAAACCGGTGCTCCTACCATTTGGCATTTGGTATTTTGTTAGGATCCCATTACCTGTTGCGAAAGCAGCAGCTACTCTTCCTGGAGTCCTCACAAAACATGAAACATGACATAATACAGAACATTAATCTTGGTGTCATAGACAAGAACAGCTCAAGGACAGAACTACATCAATAAAAATAAATGAAAAGAGGCACACGCAGCCTACATATCAATACCAAATCATACACACAAACTGTCTAGGTCAAATAGGGGAGAGGCGTTGTGCTGTGAGGTGTTGCTTTATCTGTTTTCTGAAACCAGGCTTGCTGTTCATTTGAACAATATGAGATGGAGTGGAGTTCCACTTTACTCAGTACTTTGTTGGAACACCTTCGCCAGCAATTACAGCCTCAAGTCTTCTTGGGTATGACGCTACAAGTTTGGTACACCTGTATTTGGGGAGTTTCTCTCATTCTTCTCTGCAGATTCTCTAAAGCTCTGTCAGGTTGGATGGGGAGCGTCGCTGCACAACTATTTTCAGGCATCTCCAGAGATGTTCGATCAGGTTCAAGTCCGGACTCTGGCTGGGCCACTCAAGGACATTCAGAGACTTGTCCTGAAGCCACTCCTGCATTGCCTTGGCTCTGTGCTAAGGGTCGTTGTGTGGTTAGAAGGTGAACCTTTGCCCCAGTTTGACGTCCTGAGCACTCTTGAGCAGGTTTTTGTCAAGGATCTCTCCATGCTTTGCTCCATTAATCTTTCCCTCGATCCTGACTAGTCTCCCAGTCCCTGCCGCTGAAAAACATCCCCACAGCATGATGCTGCCACCACCATCCTCACCATGCGGATGGTGCCAGGTTTCCTCCAGACGTGACACTTGGCATTCAGGCCAAAGAGTTAAATCTTGGTGTCATCAGACCAAAAAAATCTTGTTTCTCATAGTCTGAGAGTCCTTTAGGTGCCTTTTGGCAAACTCCAAGCGGGCTGTCACGTGCCTTTTACTGAGGTCTGGCTTCCGTCTGGCCACTCTACCATAAAGGCCTGATTGGTGGAGTGCTGCAGAGACAGTTGTCCTTCTGGAAGTTTTTCCCATCTCCACAGAGGAACTCTGGAGCTCTGTCAGAGTGACCATTGTGTTCTTGGTCACCTCCCTGACCAAGGCCTTTCTCCCCTATTGCTCAGTTTGGCCAGGCGGCCAAACTTCTTCCATTTAAGAATGACGGAGACCACTGTGTTCTTGGGACCTTCAATGGTGCAGAAATGTTTGGTACTCTTCCCGAGATCTGTGCCACGGCACAATCCTGTCTCGGAGCTCGATGGACAATTCCTTCTACCTCATGGCTTGGTTTTTTCTATGACCTGCACTGTCAACTGTGGGACCTTATGTAAACAGGTGTGTGCCTTTCCAAATCATGTCCAATTAATTTAATTTGATCACAGGTTGTCTCTAATCACGTTGTAGAAACATCTCAAGGATGATCAATGGTAACAGGATGCACCTGAGCAATTTCCAAGTCTCATAGCAAAGGTTCTGAATATTTATGTAAATAAGGTATTTCTGTCATTTATATTTAATACATTTGCAAAAATGTATATAAAACCTGTTTTTGCTTTGTCGTTATGGGCTATTGAGTGCAGATTGATGATGATTTTTATTTATTTAAACAATTTTAGAATAAGGCTGTAACGTAACAATATGTGGAAGAAGTCAAGGAGTCTGAATACTTTCCGAATGCACTCTATATCAGCCCTTTGATTACAATGAAGAGCAGAACGTGCTGCTCTGTTCTGGGCCAGCTGCACGACTGGACAATAATCAAGTTAAGACAAAACTAGATCCTGCAGGACCTACTTTTTGGCTTGGGGTGTCAAAAAGGCAGAGCATCTCTTTATTACGCACAGACCTCTCCCCATCTTTACAACCATTGAATCTATATGTTTTGATCATGATAGTTTACAATCTTCTAAGGTAACGCCAAGTAATTTAGTCTCCTCAACTTGTTCAACAGCCACACCATTCATTACCAGATTCAGCTGAGGTCTAGAATTTAGGGAATCATTTTTACCAAATACAATGCTCTTAGTTTTAGAGATGTTCGGGACCAGTTTATTACTGGCCACCCATTCCAAAACAGACTGCAACTCTTTGTTAATGGTTTCAGTGACTTCATTAGCTGTGTTTGCTGATGTGTATATGGTTGAATCATTAGCATACATGGACACACATGCTTTGTTTAATGCTAGTGGCAGGTCATTGGTAAAAATAGAAGTAGAGGGCCTAGAGAGCTCCCCTGCACTACAACACACTTGACATACTTGACATTAGAGAAGCTTCCATTAAGGAAAACCCTTATATTAAAACCCTTATATTAGATAGATAGCTCTGAATCCACGATATGGCAGAGGTTGAAAAGCCATAACACATTTTTTTTACCCTGTTCAAAGGCACTCTTCTGTCTTTGCCATTAATCCTCTGAATGGAACACATTTACAATCCATGTCTCAATTATCTCAAGGCTTAAAAAATCCTCCCCTTCATCTACACTGATTGAAGTGGATTTAACAAGTGACATCAATAAGGGATCATAGCTTTCACCTGGATTCACCTGTTCAGTCTGTCATGAAAAAAGTTCTTAAGGTGTTGTGCACTCAGTGTCATTTTAATGTTTGGAAAACTTGTGTCCCGTAAACAAATCATAAACTTAACCCTAAACCTAATCCTAACTCCTGACCTTAACCCTAGCCCTAACCCTTAAGCCTAAAATGTATTTCAATTCAAATTCCTATTTTCCCTAACCCTAACTCAAAGCCTAACCTTAACTCCTAACCCTAAACCTAACCCTAATTTCTAACCTTAAACCTAACTGTAATCCTAACCCTAAACCTAACCCTAAATTCTAACCTTTAACCTAACTGTAACCCTAACCTTAAACCTAACCTTTGAGCCTAAAATAGTCTTTGTCCTCGTGGGGACCTTGGTAATGTCACGTCCTGACCTTAGTTCCTTTTGTATGTCTCTATTTTAGGTTGGTCAGGGCGTGAGTTGGGGTGGGCATTCTATGTTTTGTTCTTGTGTTTATATTTCTATGTGTTTGTCCTAGTATGGTTCCCAATCAGAAGCAGCTGTCAATCGTTGTCTCTGATTGAGAACCATACTTAGGTAGCCTGTTTTTGTCACGGTTTTCTGTACGTGAAAGAGAGTCAGACCAAAATGCGGCGTGGCTATTGCGATCCATGTTTAATAAAACAAGGTAAACACGAATCAAATACAAAAACAATAAACGTAACACGAAAACCGAAACAGCCTAAACTGGTGCAAAGTAACACAGAGACAGGAACAAGGACAATCACCCACAAAACCCAACACCAAACAGGCTACCTAATAATGGCTCCCAATCAGAGACAATGACGAACACCTGCCTCTGATTGAGAACCATATCAGGCCAAACATAGAACTAGACAAACTAGACATGTAACATAGAATGCCCACTCAGCTCACACCCTGACCAACCAAAACATAGAAACATACAAAGCAAAACATGGTCAGGGTGTGACAGTTTTCCCACTTTTGTTTGTGGGTGGTTATTTTCTGTTTAGTGTGTTGCTTCACCTGACAGGACTGTTTTGTTTCTTTCATTCACTTTGTTATTTTGTTTTGTGTGTTCAGTTCTAATAAATTTACATGGACACTCACCACGCTGCATATTGGTCCAATCTTGACTACTCTTCCTCAGACGAAGAAGAGATTCGTTACAGAACCACCAACCACATCCGGACCAAGCAGCGTGGTAACCAGGAGCAGAGGGTTCTGGACTGGTAAGGGACCCTGGGCACAGGCTGGGGAATATCGCTGCCCCAGGGAATAGCTGGAGGCATGGCAGCGCAACAGGGACTAGAGGCAGCCCCAAAAATGTATTGGGGGAGCACACGGGGAGTGTGGCTAAGTCAGGTAGGAGACCTGAGCCAACTCCCTGTGCTTACCGGGCAGGCACCGTGTTATGCCATGAGGCACACAGTGTCCCCAGTGCGCAGGCATAGACCGGTAGCGAGCCGGCTCAGCGCATCTGGTCTCCAGTGCGTCTCCTCGGCCCGGGTTATATGGCACCAGCCCTACGCGCACGGTGTCCCCAGTTCACCAGCACAGCCCAGTGCGGTCTGTTCCACCCCGCCGAACTTGCCGGGCTACGGGGAATATCCAGCCAGAACAGGTTGCGCATGCTCGGTGCTTGAGACCTCCAGTGCGCCTCCACGGTCCGGTCCATCCGGTGCCTCCTCCACGCACCAGGCCTCCTGTGGCAGCCCCATGCACCAGGCTATCTCTCCGTCTCCTCCCTCTAGGTGCTCCCGCCTGTCCAGCGCTTCCAGAGTCTCCCTCCTGTCCAGCGCTTCCAGAGTCTCCCTCCTGTCCAGCGCTTCCAGAGCCTCCCTCCTGTCCGGCGATGCCAGAGCCGCCCGTCAGTCAGGAGCTGCCAGAGTCGCCCGTCAGTCAGGAGCTGCCAGAGCCGCCCGTCAGTCAGGAGCTGCCAGAGCCGCCCGTCAGTCAGGAGCTGCCAGAGCCGCCCGTCAGTCAGGAGCTGCCAGAGTCGCCCGTCAGTCAGGAGCTGCCAGAGTCGCCCGTCAGTCAGGAGCTGCCAGAGCCGCCCGTCAGTCAGGAGCTGCCAGAGTCGCCCTTCACTCCGGCGCTGCCGGAGTCTCCCGTCTATTCGGGGCCCGCTGCAAGGGTCCCCAGTCTGAGGTCGGCAGCGAGGGTCGCCACTCCAAAGGCGCCACCTAAGTGGGCCAAGACTAAGGTGGAGTGGGGTCCACGTCATGCACCAGAGCCGCCACCGCGGACAGATGCCCACCCAGACCCTCCCCTATGGGAGACCCTCCCCTATGGGAGACCCTCCCCTAAGAGATTCGTTACAGGTAAGGTCCCCACAAATTACAATTTGACTTATTTTACTATCCTTGTTGGGGCTTTGGGGGATTTCCAGTACCCACAAGATTAGTAAGATATTTTTTTTAAAGGATAGTAATACAATCACACACACACACACACACACACACCCACATACACACACACACACACACACACACACACACACACACACACACACACACACACACACACACACACACACACACACACACACACACACACACACACACACTGGCCAGACAAGACAGAGGTCATGCTAAAGCTATGTACAGAGAGATATAGAGCTCAGTCAGGGTCAATCCCCACTTTAAAGCCAAGATAACAAACTACCTCAGAAATATGAATAATTTACACCGAGGCCGTTAGTGTGTAAACTGTGTGGTTTAGCATTATCTGTGTGCTAACGCTTCCCTCTAACATCTCTGTTTACGAGATTTGGACATCAACTCATAAATAATGGGTCTTTGATGGGTGTGTAATCTATCTTGTTTCACTACTCCACCTGATAATTGCTCCTATAGCCCCCATTTCCATTATCCTAAACCCTCATGAAGTTCATACAAATACGTTATGAACATCTGAAAGGGCACTTTTACTAAGTATTTGATGTATTCCCTCAATTACATTTGACGTCCATTACTCCCTTCATCAAGCCAAACCTTTCTATCAGGAAACACGGCGCGACCCTTGTAATTGCAAACAAGCAACAGGGGGCTGTTGTTAAAAAAAAAGAGTTGGCCATTTTACATCCATTTTACAGCCAAATTATGATATACAAAGAGGTCACAAACCAAGACAGATGATGACATAGAAGACTGTCCGACAGCAGTACGGCTGACTAAAGTGACTCAAGTGAAAGCGTTGATTTGGATAAGAGCAGCGTTCTGGCGTCCATGTTGAATATCATCCAACACAAACAACTGGAACATTGTTCAGGGATTAATCATCATTAATGAAGTTACAACCAAAACATTCTGACATCCAGGTATAAATTACATTTTGGACAGTGCAATGAGTGCAGTGAGCGACTCTATTGGCTAGAACACAGAAGTGAAAATATGGAATGATGCGAATAATTGTTTTGTATGACGCTTTTCTGTAAGATAATAAAAAATGGCTGTCCTGGATAGACAGAATGAAGTGTCAATAATTGACCTTTTCCAAACATTAAGAACACATTCATCCTTTTTAAACAGTACGATGGTAGTTTATGTAATTTTGTCACAGAAATGTTTCACTTGGATTCCAAGTGATTTTCTTTCCAGGGCTTGTTAACAAACCAAAACTGATATAGCTTGAAAAGGCGGTTTATTATTAGTTTGTTTTTTACAACTAATTTCAACTCTTATCTTTTTTTTTATCTTAATGCCTTGATGCCTTTTGTTTTCTTTTTCATTTAATAGTGTATGATCACGAACATGTGACCTGGACCGGCTTCAAAAGTGCCCTTACCGTTCTACAGATGGTAACACTTAATCGGTAACAGAATAAAACGCTTGATGACTACGGTTGAAACTGTTCCCAGGGAGGGTGAACTTGGCAAGAAAGAGTTCCCCTGTCGTAGAAACAACATCTAACCATCAAATAGCACAAGGAAGTAAACAGGGCTTTAATAGGGAGTAAGGGAATATAAATATACATCTGAGGGAGCATTAAAGGTTTGAACTGAGTTATAAAGATAATGTTGGACTTTTCTCTGATGTTCTTTTATGAATCCTTAATCAAATCATTGGCTTCGAGTAACCATATTTGTGTGGATTCATGCAAATATTCAGAGGATGTGTTAACTGCTGTCCTTGATGATTGAGTTTCAGCTTTATGTTGCTTATTTACCTTGCTTAGTAGGAGGTTCCAGTGTATAGGATTCCAGTGTATAGGAGTTTTCAACAAATCCCAGAACTCTAGGCTTATGAAAACATTATCCTAAAACCCTAAATCTGTAAAATAATCAAACAGTATAATTACAACACGCACATACCTCTCTAAAAAGGAGTGAGGGAAGGGTGGAAGGAGGAGACACCACCTGGAATCCATTATCTCGAGATGGTGGAAGCCCTCGACTCCCATCCCGACCCCCTCAGAGGGGTACGTAAGCCGGCGTAACCCATGAGGTCCCCACTCCATGATGGCTAGCACAAGCCATTGGCCACAGGGCTTGTACGTCTCATCCAACGCACATGGAAAATGCTAACATAGCAATATATAGTAATTACTCAATATAACAGGCTGTCAATTCTGCCATTGTGAAGATGGCAATGAATCACCCCTTTACGTGTTTCACTTGTGTCTGTAATTTATTCATGTATTATTATGAAAGACTGGTGAGCTGAGATTTGAGTTGGAACACCATTTTAAGTTGTTATCCATCTCTTCCAGCCTCATCAATTATGAACAGCTATATGTGATGACCTCATAATGGAGAGTACAGAATAAGAACACTTCAGGGAATACTACAACTCTAGCACAGTTGTCTTTGTGTTGACATCAGAGTTTACAAAAGCAACATGGGAACATGAGTTGTCCTTACTGGCATATCTATTACAATGGAATGAGCACTGAGGAAATGGTCAAACATTTTAGACATGGAACATTTTTAAAGTAGTATAAATTCCTACCTTCTGTGGTTTTCTTTCTCTTTTACCACTCTCACTTGAACCTTATAGTCTTGCTGTGGTGTGCAGTAACTGACGGATTGACAGTTAGCTACTTTTTTGTCCATCGGTGAGTGTTGCTACCTCTTAAATTCCCCTTCAGATTTACAAGGATGTCTTGACAGAGTGGCTGGAGACTAGCATGTGAAAAGCTTAACCTTTCGTAAGGTTCAGACGTTTCTTTAGTCTCTGGCTCCTGGCCTAGATGTGCAACGTTCTGAATGCATTTTGGGGCGCAATGAATTCTTGGACTGTTATTAGTCTGAAAATGATAAGGAAACACAAACAATGTTACTGCGACATACTCAAAGGCTTGGTTATATCACATTGTTTTAAACAATGATTCAAAATAAATTTGTAGTTTTCTGGGGTAGCCTAGAGATCGTATTTGTATTGTTTCAACAGTTTTTCCATTTTAAGATGAAATTGTACATAACATATTGATGTTAGATCTCAGTTTGTATGTTTTCGGTCCTCATGGTTCATTCACCACTTCCATACATGATGCTGTATGATGGACAAATCTCCACTAGATGTCATGGTTGCTTGGTTTGGAAAAATGTACTTTCATATGTATCTAGAGAAATCAACCAAAGTTACAGATTTCTGCTTGTTAAAAGAAGGAAACAGTAGGCAGAGAAAGATGGGAAGACGACTGCTAGAGAATGTCCTGACCTAAAGAGTCATTTTAACATCTCTGTTTCTTTTAACATCTCTGTTTGTTTGGGTCAAACTGGTGAAATATGGTTTTTATAATATGTTGCTTTACATACACATAGCACGCACCCTATTTCTAAATATTCTGTGGATAAGATCTACAGTTAATTGAAATGTTTATCTGTCTTTTATTATTGCATTTGTTATGATGATAATCATAGATATTTTATGATGATGGTTTTATGAGGCTATTAGACTAGAAAGGAAAATATTGGAAACAGAACCTCAAAAAGCTCAATTATTAAAAACATATTTACAAACACACAAACAATGAACAATCTGGATCCAAGAAAGAAAAGAAAGAGGTCCAAATAAGTAAAACATTTTAAACATGCCACGGAATGGTTCATATGATGTTTCTGCTTCTAATTGTACTTTCTGGACGCTGTCGCAATACACAATCATCAATCATTTACAGTGGTGTATCGACCAATATCCTGTATTAACTAAGATAGCAAAATCAACCCATTACATTTTTAGTCACCCTTTGTGCAGTCAGAACAATTGGAGAGTATCACTCACGTTCCACTTTCTCTCCCTCTCCCCCACTTTTTCTCTCTCTTTCTCCTAACCCTTCTCTCTATCCCTCCCCCCTTTCCAAACCTACCTCTCCACCCCCACTTGCCATCTTTCCAATTCAACACTCAAGTCAGAGAGACAGATGCCTCTCTCCGGAAACTTCTGAGGAGGCATATACGAAGTGGAAGTGATGAAAGCCACAAGAAGCCGGGTCCCACTGCAGCAAGGTCTCGGTTCTTTGCTCTCGCCTGCCGGCGAGCACAAGCTCCCCTCATTTAGAAAAAGCACTGTACATCCTGGAACCTGGGTTCCCCTTCTTTTTTAATTAAAACCCGTGTGGATTCGCCTCCCTCAGACCCCAGTAGAGAGAGAGAGGGGTTGTAGCGGGGAAAAACTTCCAAGTTGTTCCACTTGACAGGTATATTTAAGTTCACCCAGTTTGACCAGATGGATCATGTATTTTGTATTAGGCGTTATTATATGGTGGATGGGTGGGAGGCGGGGGGGGGGGGGGGGGGGGGGGGGAAGCAGAGATCAACAAGCACGGAGGAGGAGGCAACGGCGTGGAGGTCCTTCTGGGTGATCTTCTTAGATCTTGTGAGAGGAGCATCGTCAAGAATTCATCCTGTCTTTAGCTGGCGTTAGATAAGATAAGATGTTTGAAAGACTTAATTGTAAATATTAATAAACATAGCTAATTATGCTTAACTGAAAAATGGATTCGTGTGAACGTCTGTAGATGAATGGCAGCGTCCCATAGAGAGGATACCACTAATAGGTTGTATGATTCATTTATTGGTTCCTTACTCATCAACAGCATCAAAACATGGGACAAACAAACATGACGTTGTCACCTGATCAAAGCAGATGGACATGATGATGTTTTGAATCATTCTTTATTTTGAACTGGTCTTTGGGAGGAAACGGTGTTCGTTCACTGGCCATTTGAAAATATGTTCTTCATCCAAAATAGAACTTTACAAAGAGTTGCGAACTCACTACATGAACAACAATTTGAGAAATTGAAAATAATGCATAGGCCTACATAGGCATACAATAAACTGAACGAAAATATAAACACAACATGTAAAGTGTTGGTTCCATGTTTCATGAGCTGAAATAAAAGATCCCAGAAATGTTCCATACGCACAAAAAACGTATTTCTCTAAATTGTTTTGCTCAAATTTGTTTACATTGCTGTTAGTGAGCATTTATTTTACATTTGCCAATATGATCCATCCATCTGACAGGTTGGAAATTGATTAAGCAGCATGAACATTGCACAGGTGCACCTTGCACTGGGGACAATAAAAGGCCACTCTAAAATGTGCAGTTTTGTCACACAACACAATGCCACAGATGTCTCAAGTTTTGAGGAAGCGTGCAATTGGCATGCTGACTACAAGAATGTCCATGAGAGCTGTTGCCATAGAATTGAATGTTCATTTGTCTACCAAATGCCACCTCTAACGTTGTTTTTTCGAAAATTTAGCCGTACATCCAACTGGCCTCACAACCGCAGACCACATGTAATCAAGCCAGCCAAGGACCTCCACATCCAGCTTCTTCACCTGCGGGATCATCTGAGACCAGCCACCGGACAACTGATGAAACTGTGGGTTTGTACAATTGAAGATTTTCTGCACAAACTGTCAGAAACTACCTCAGGGAAGATCATCTGCGTGCTTGTTGTCCTCACTGGGGTCTTGACCTGAGTGCAGTTTGGCGTCTTAACCATCTTCAGTGGGCAAATGCTCACCTTCAATGGACACTGGTATGCTGGAGAAGTGTGCTCTTCACGAATGAATCCCGGTTTCAACTGTACCGGGCAGATGTATGGGGTCATGAAGTTAACATTTGAGTCATTTAGCAGACGCTCTTATCCAGAGAGATTTACAGTTAGTGCATTCATCTTAAGATAGCTAGGAGGGACAACCACATAGCACAGGCATAGAAAGTACATTTTTCATGGGACAACATTCCACAGGCCACAATCAACAGACTGATCAACTCGATGCGAAGGAGATGTGTCGCGCTGCATGAGGCAAACGGTGGTCAAACTGGTTTTCTGATCCACGCCCCTACCTTTTTTTTTTAAAGCTATCTGTGACCAATAGATGCATGTCTGTATTCCCAGTCATGTGAAATCCATTGACTAGGGCTTAATTAATTCATTTCAATTGACTGATTTCCTTATATGAACTGTAACTCAGTAAAATCTTTGAAATTGCCGCATTATGTTTTCATTATATATTATATATCGTCCAAGTAGGGGAAGGAAGACATTTTGTTTAGACGAGAGCTTTAGCGTCAGCTCCCTCTAGTGAATTATTATGGAATGGACGAGCTGGACACTTCATTAGGAATGAAAGGGGAGTAATAAGGATAGATAGGAAAACACCCAGGAACTTGACGACTGAATGCTGATTAGCCACATACTCGTAGTAACTTAATTTCACTGATGATTTTAGCAAGATATACATATTGTACATGTGACTCTATTACCGTGAAGGCAGGAGGGTCGAGTATGTAGATACACTGTAACTACTCCTTGGCAGCCCGAAGCACGTTGAGAGGCCAGAGAACACTGTTATTGGACCTATAGCACATATCAGGCTGTCCATCGGCCAGTAGCAGAATCTGCCTTACTACAAGTCAGTTTCATCATCATGCTGGACTTATAGAATCGGAAACATTACACTCAAACCAATGAGGAAATGATGTTAATCATTGATGACATTCAGTTTAAAACGGATCTTCCTCTACAGTGCATGTATGCAGTGTTTGCGAAGATAGGCAACAGTTATGGAGTGTGCTGTACATGAATGATATAGCATTTCGCCAACCCATGATGAAGCCAGTGAGCAGTCATGATTTAAGAGCATCGGGCAGTTCTCTTTTGACTCCGTGAATTAATAATCAAAGAAAACGGCAAAGAGAAAAAGTGAAGCTTTCAAAAATCAATGGGGGCCGTGTTTCATGACCAGCATGCGTCGATCCTGGAGCCCTCAACTGGGTGCCCTTGTATTTGTGTGTGTGTGTGTGCCCGTGTGTTGTGAGTGTCCGTGTGCGCTGACGCTCTACTGCGGCGGCTATTCTATTGTACCGGGGCGATCTGATTTCCTGAATCACTCTACCGGTTGGTTGTACATCTAAATCAGCGTTGATCGCTGACAGAAAACAAGGCTAACTGGTGCGAAGGAAGAAGCGCTTTTTTAGGTTAGCGAGCAGCCTACTAAATACCAGTTGTCTCCTCAAATCAGCGTGGTCAGGGCTGCATTATTTATGGGGCCTCCAGGGCCCTCTGGCTCCTTAGATGGGGATGTCTCTCTGCCTGCCAGTGAGTGAGTGAGTGAGTGAGTGAGTGAGTGAGTGAGTGAGTGAGTGAGTGAGTGAGTGAGTGAGTGAGTGAGTGAGTGAGTGAGTGAGTGAGTGAGTGAGTGAGTGAGTGAGTGAGTGAGTGAGTGAGTGAGTGGGAGGGAAGGAGGTTCTGGGAGGAAAGGTGGACTGAATCAGGCCCGTCGAACAAGGACTCAAATTGTGTTCTGGCTTAGGTGGCTCTGTGTGTCTGGGACGTTCTGGAGAGGAGCGAGGTTCTGTGTATGAACCAACCAGGCATAGCAAGCCAGCTTGGGCCAGAACTCAAACAGTAATGCCTGGCCTTAAATTGAAAATGAATGGTAGCATGATGTCCCTCAGGGGAGACAGAGAGGGAGCAGCTGGTCTTCAAGACACTGCTGGTCCAGGCTTCAAAACACACACGCACACACACACACAGAGAGAGAGAGAGAGAGGGCCACTACATATTGACACTTTAATAATTGAGGGCCACTTCAGAACTTCTTTATGGTGACAGCCATGGACCCTCCCTCCCATTTGTTCACTGTCACAGAGACAAGGCACAACGGAATGAATGAATGGTAATTAATATGAGAGAGGAAAACTCGAAGGTGAGAAGAGAGCAGAAGGTAAGGGATGTGAGGAGCTAGTTTTCCTATATCCTGTGGGTGGAGCACATCCATCTGTTAGGAATAATGGCCAGCAATGATCAAACTGTATCTTTTAATCTTTTACTAAGGACTTTTTATCTATTACTCTCATTATCATTCATATCATATATTAGAATAGCCGTTGCCAGTTACAGTTGAAGTCATTAGTTTACATATGTAACAGTATAGCTTCCGTCCCTCTCCTCGCCTTGAACCAGGGACCCTCTGTACACATCGATGACTGACACCCAAGACCCATCACGCCACAAAAGCCAAGGCCCTTGCAGAGCAAGGGGAACAACTACTTCAAGGTCTCAGAGCGAGTGATGTCACCAATTGAAACGCTATTAGCGTGCACCACTGCTAACTAGCTAGCCATTTCACATCAATTACACTCACCCCCCTTTTGCCCTCCTCCTTTTCCGCAGCAACCATTGATCCGGGTCAACAGCATCAATGTAACAGTATTGCTTCCGTCCCTCTCCTCGCCCCATCCTGGGTTTGAACCAGGGACCCTCTGCACACATAGACAACAGCCACCCACGGAGCATCGTTACCCATCGCGCACAAAAACCATGGCCCTTGCAGAGCAAGCCATTTCAGATCGGTTACACATACACCTTAGCCAAATACATTTAAACTCAGTTTTTCACAATTCCTGACATTTAATACTAGTAAAAATTCCCTATCTTAGGTCAGTTAGGATCTCCACTTTCTTTTAAGGACGTGAAATGTCAAAATAATAGTAGAGAGAATGATTTATTTCAGATTTGATTTCTTTCATCACATTCCCAGTGGGTCAGAAGTTTACATACACTCAATTAGTATTTGGTAGCATTGCCTTTTAAATTGTTTAACTTGGGTCAAATGTTTCAGGAAGCCTTCGACAAGCTTCCCACAATGTGTTGGGTGAATTTTGTCCCATTCCTCCTGACAGAGCTGGTGTAACTGAGTCAGGTTTGTAGGCCTCCTTGCTCTCACACGCTTTTCAGTTCTGCCCACAGATTTTCTATAGGATTGAGGTCAAGGCTTTGTGATGGGCACTCCAAGACCTTGACTTTGTTGTCCTTAAGCCCTTTTACCACAACTTTGGAAGTATGCTTGGGGTCATTGTCCATTTGGAAGACCCATTTGCGACCAAGCTTCAACTTCAACTGATGTCTTGAGATGTTGCTTCAATATATCCATAGAATTTTCCATCCTCATGGTGCCATCTATTTTGTGAAGTGCACCAGTCCCTCCTGCAGCAAAGCACCCCCACAACATGATGCTGCCACCCCCATGCTTCACGGTTGGGATGGTGTTCTGCGGCTTGCAAGCCTCTCCAGTTTTCCTCCAAACATAACGATTGTCATTATGGCCAAACAGTTATATTTTTATTTCATCAGACCAGATTATGTTTCTCCAAAAAGTACGATCTTTGTCCCCATGTGCAGTTGCAAACTGTAGTCTGGCTTTTTAATGGCGGTTTTGGAGCAGTGGCTTCTTCCTTGCTGAGCAGCCTTTCAGGTTAGGTCGATATAGGATTAATTTTACTGTGGATATAGATACTTTTGAACCTGTTTCCTCCAGCATCTTCACAAGGTCCTTTGCTGTTGTTATGGGATTGATATGCACTTTTCGCACCAAGGTACGTTCATCTCTAGGAGACAGAACACGTCTCCTTCCTGAGCGGTATGACGACTGCGTGGTCCCATGGTGTTTATACTTGCATGCTATTGTTTGTACAGATAAACGTGGTACCTTCAGGCGTTTGGAAATTGCTCCCAAGAATGAACCAGACTTATGGAGGTCTACAATTTTTCTGAGGTCTTGGCTGATTTTTTTTTTCTTCCCATGATGTCAAGCAAAGAGGCACTGAGTTTGAAGGTAGGCCTTGAAATACATCCACAGGTACACCTCCGATTGAATCAAATCAATTAGCCTATCAGAAGCTTCTAAAGCTTCTGACCCACTGGAATTGCGAAACAGTGAATTATAAGTGAAATAATCTGTCTATAAAAAATTGTTGGAAAAATTACTTGTGTCATGCACAAAGTAGATGTCCTAACCAACTTGCCAAAACTGTAGTTAACAATACTTTTTTAGATTTGTTGAAAAACTAGTTTTAATGACTACAACCTAAGTGTATGTAAACTTCCGACTTCAACTGTAAGTACAATCTCCAAATAACCTTAGCATTTTGCAGTGGGTTAAATCAGGGTGATTCTTTTTATTCTTAAACAAATCTACTTTGAAACAAAAGTATACACCTCACACACATGGTCATGGGCTTAAACAAAGAAGACACCTGTACCATGTCAGATATAGAGTTGAAATGTATCACATTTGGAGTTTTCATCCCAATATTACACTTTATATCCATCACAGAAGACTGAAATATAATAAAACCGTTTAACATAGAAACACCGGATTTTCTGCGGGTTTAAAAAAATAATGTTTATTAATTATGAAAAATATTAATAACATCCCACCCCTGAGGCCACTAGACGGCGAGTTGGTCATTTGACTGCAGGAAAGGAGAAGGCGTTTGTCACGTTGTATAAATGATTGGAGACAGGCGCAGGAATAAGTAATAGGGGGTTTTAATACTCCACCCAAATTACACAACATGCCATGAACGGCACGGGGACGAAGCCCAAATAAAAACACGTATACAAAAACACAGGGATGTAACCCAAACAAAGAGCGAGGTTAAACCTCTAATTAACACACGGGACGAGACCCGTAACAACAAAACACGGGACGAGACCTGTAATAACAAAACACGGGACGAGACCTGTAATTACAATACACGGGACGAGACCCGTAATAACAAAACACGGGACGAGACCTGTAATAACAAAACACGGGACGAGACCTGTAATTACAATACACGGGACGAGACCTGTAATTACAATACACGGGACGAGACCCGTAATAACAAAACACGGGACGAGACCTGTAATAACAAAACACGGGACGAGACCTGTAATTACAATACACGGGACGAGACCCGTAATAACAAAACACGGGACGAGACCTGTAATAACAAAACACGGGACGAGACCTGTAATTACAATACACGGGACGAGACCCGTAATAACAAAACACGGGACGAGACCTGTAATTACAATACACGGGACGAGACCCGTAACAACAAAACACGGGACGAGACCCGTAATAACAAAACACGGGACGAGACCTGTAATTACAATACACGGGACGAGACCCGTAACAACAAAACACGGGACGAGACCCGTAATAACAAAACACGGGACGAGACCTGTAATTACAATACACGGGACGAGACCCGTAACAACAAAACACGGGACGAGACCCGTAATAACAAAACACGGGACGAGACCTGTAATTACAATACATGGGACGAGACCCGTAATAACAATACACTGGACGAGACCCGTAATTACAAAACACTGGACGAGACCGGTAACAACAATACATGGGACGAGACCCGTAATAACAATACACTGGACGAGACCCGTAATTACAAAACACTGGGCGAGACCCGTAATAACAATACATGGGACGAGACCCGTAATAACAAAACACGGGACGAGACCCGTAACAACAATACATGGGACGAGACCCGTAATAACAATACACTGGACGAGACCCGTAATTACAAAACACTGGACGAGACCGGTAACAACAATACATGGGACGAGACCCGTAATAACAATACACTGGACGAGACCCGTAATTACAAAACACTGGACGAGACCGGTAACAACAATACATGGGACGAGACCCGTAATAACAATACACTGGACGAGACCCATAATAACAATACACGGGACGAGACCCGTAACAACAAAACACGGGACGAGACCCGTAATTACAAAACACTGGACGAGACCGGTAACAACAAAACACTGGACGAGACCCATAATAACAATACACTGGACGAGACCCGTAATAACAATACATGGGACGAGACCCGTAATAACAATACACTGGACGAGACCCATAATAACAATACACTGGACGAGACCCGTAAAAACAATACATGGGACGAGACCCGTAATAACAATACACTGGACGAGACCCATAATAACAATACACTGGACGAGACCCGTAATAACAATACATGGGACGAGACCCGTAATAACAATACACTGGACGAGACCCATAATAACAATACACTGGACGAGACCCGTAATAACAATACACTGGACGAGACCCGTAATAACAATACACTGGACGAGACCCGTAATAACAATACACTGGACGAGACCCGTAATAACAATACACTGGACGAGACCCGTAATAACAATACACTGGACGAGACCCATAATAACAATACACTGGACGAGACCCGTAATAACAATACACTGGACGAGACCCGTAATAACAATACACTGGACGAGACCCGTAATAACAATACACTGGGCGAGACCCGTAATAACAATACACTGGACGAGACCCGTAATAACAATACACTGGACGAGACCCGTAATAACAATACACTGGACGAGACCCGTAATAACAATACACTGGACGAGACCCGTAATAACAATACACTGGACGAGACCCGTAATAACAATACACTGGGCGAGACCCGTAATAACAATACACTGGACGAGACCCGTAATAACAATACACTGGACGAGACCCGTAATAACAATACACTGGACGAGACCCGTAATAACAATACACTGGACGAGACCCGTAATAACAATACACTGGACGAGACCCGTAATAACAATTGCACAAAACAAGCCGAAACATCACATCACATTTCATTTCATTCTTTTGGACCCTTCAGTGGTGCATTTAACTGCTCAGTGTCAGTCAGTGCTGAAGCAAATTAGGGCCCAGAATCAGTGGTGTAAAGTACTTACTGTAAGTAATAAATACTACTTCAGTAGATTTTTGGGGGGTATCTGTACTGTTCTTTTTATATTTTTGACAACTTTTACTTTTACTCCCACTACATTCCTAAAGAAAATAACGTCAACAACGTCAACGTAACTGTCATCCACATTTTTTTCTCTTTTCCCCCCTTTTTTTAAAGGGGTGGATCAGCTAAATATTGCGGAAAGAATATTGGTTCCATCAATGTAATTGTCTGCATCATTTCCAATCCCCCATATGTTTTTTGGTAAATATATATATCCATACACACATGCATACATATACACATATACATACATACTTTTTTAAAGAATATGCCTGTATTATTATTCCCCGCAAACCCTACCACCGATCCCCCAATTGGAGTAAACTAATAAACACCTTGGCTTTACCTTCAATTTATACATCTTATACACATTTACATACACAGTCTATTTTACAATGGTTATATTTTGTTTGTTTTTAGTCCTTCCTCTATTTCTGATGTCCATCCAGTTTGATTTCTATTTGTAACTGTGCTATTTCTGAACCTATATACATTTTACAGACCCCGTATGTTTTACATTGTTTATCTTGTTATTAGTCCCACCCTTCAGCTCCATTCAACCTCTCCCATCTATCTCTCATCATCCATTTTGGATATCTATATGCCATATATTTTTCAACTGTGCTGTGATGCTTCACAAACGACTTGAACCTTTCTATTCTCATAGCTTCTACAGATTGTAAATCAAAAAAATATTTTTTTTGCTAAAATAATGATTATATTATTGATTGATTGACTATGGCTTTTCAAATCACCCAGTATTGCTATCTGCAGCGTTAGTTCTAGGCAAATGTTGCAATTCTTCAGCCATTCCTCATCCTACTGCCTCTGATCTGGCGGACTCACTAAACACAAATGCTTAGTTTGTAATTATGTCTAACTGTTGAACTGTGCCCTTGGCTATCCGTAAATAAAAAAAACAAGAAAATCATGCCGTCTGGGGTTGCTTAATTTAAGGAATTTTAAATTATTTACACATTTTCTTTTACTTTTGATATTTAAGTATATTTTAGCAACTACATTTACTTTTTATACTGAAGTATATTTAACAACAAATATTTTTTTACTTTTACTCAAGTAGTATTTTACTGGGTGTCTTTCACTTTTACTTGAGTCATTTTCTTTTAAGGTACATTTACTTTTACTCAAGTATGACAACTGGGTACTTTTCCCACCACTGGCCAGAATTAGTGAATGGTTTAAGTGTTCAGGGATTTGAGCACATGGCTATTTCTGTTCTTATGATGCCTATTACTTTTCAATTACAGATGTAGGATCTTCATTTGAGCCAGTTAGCTGCAGCAGGAAAATAATCTGTCAGCAACAGGAAATGTGAATTATTATGTGAATTATAATTCATGGTCATTTTTGTAGGAGTTTAATACATTTTTTGTTAGGGCAAATCAAGTTGGAAATTTCAAAGAGGAAATTACAAACTTTAGAATGATTTAAAAAATATTTATTTTAAATGTAAAAGGGTGTGGGGGAAATACAGTTGGGGTTTTATAGTCAGTCTTCCCAAATCCTTCTGCCGATTACAAGCTGTTGTATAGACCTCTAACACGGCTACAGATGTAGGATCTTAATTTGGTCACTATTTTGTTGCTGAGAATTTTAGGAAATGCAAACTTGTAGTGTATTTGAGTTTTAAAAACGTCTTAAGAATATCTATCAAATGAAAAATAGTAAAATTATTCACAAAACAACTTTCCTTGAAAACTTTCTCATGATAAATGAAAAATAGGATCTCAATATTTTCCTCAGTTACTTTCAGCCTCCCAGAGGAGTTTATTTGATTGATTAATACGTGTTTTCGTTCTATCCAAATCCAATTAAAATTAGGAAATTGTGGGATTTAAAGAAGAGGTATTTAATGACTACCACGCATATCAATGTGAATTGATGCTCTCACAGTCATCACACTCAAACCCACAACCAAGCACTTATTAGCATACTTACATCTTGAGGAGTACCAGCTTTTACTCTTGTCAAAGTCAAATGATCCAAACGGAAACAGCAAATCTAAAACTGAGGAAGTATTATACTGTACCTATTTAGACTCATTCAACTTGCATGAAAGGTTGCTGGTTTGAATCCCCGAGCCGACTAGGTGAAAAAATCTTTTGATGTGCCCTGGAGCAAGGCCTTCATTGCTCCTGTAAGTCGTTCTGGATAAGAGCGTCTGCTAAATGAGTCAAATGTAACATGTACTGTCCCTGTCCTCTAAAATAATGAATTGGAAATATATTTCATTATCTTGATGTGTTTTGATTTGTCTTCTCCAGCCCTGCGGCAGGTAACATGTTGTGATCTAGACAGCATCAACAAGGTAAAGGCCATCTCCCTCATCCCAACAGTGATAATTACCAACATTGCTATTGATCCGAGAGTATTGATGAATCGCTAATTGTTTGCAGCGATTTATTTATTTGATTCACTTTCCAGACCAATGTGAATATGTTAACCTTGAGCCCAGGAACGAGGAAGGAGGATGAAGTACACTGGGGGGGAAACACACATTAAGAAACTGATTCAACAGCTAGTTTTTTCTGTGTGTTTTTCCGCCTCACTCAGAGAGGAACGTCATTATGTTATGTTCATGAGTTCTGAGACCACAAACAGAATGCCAATTTGGGCCAAATTAGAAAAGATTTAATGATTTTTATTTTATTTTGCGGTGAACTTCGACGGTACAGCCTTGAAAATCTTTGAGGCTCCTGCCGGAGTTGGGTCTCTGTGGAGCTCATTGGGAGAAACCAGGATGCCAACCTTTCCTCGTATTGATCAATTACCCAACTACATTATCTATGATATGTATAATAATAAGATTATTTATCATTAAAACAGATCAGGAATTGAATTAAATGCATCAAATATGCAGCCAAATGTAGCTTTAATTTATGTTATCGACGTATCGGCCCTAACATAAACCCAAGGTCATTGTGGTAGGAATATATGATTTTAGATGAGGTGATTGCAGGGAGAAGAGGCTAAGAAACTAGCTGTGTATTCTTATGATTTCTACCTAGGAAAACAAGTTAACGTTTCAAGTTTGGGGAATTGATAAAAATCCATTCTAGACTCCTTGCCTTTCCTCAAAACATGAGGAATGAGGATTGCGGAAAACTATTAACTATTAGCAGCATAAGATAACACCATTATCGACTCTATGTCTAACTGAATGTGTAATCGATTAGTGAATGATTTGCAGGAATCAATTAGGAACCGTGTAATTATTTACATATTGTATCTCTTTCTACTATAAAAGCCCATTCTGACTCTCTTCTGCTGACTAAATCGTTAGCTCAATTATACAATGCATGAGTCTGATTCACATTACAGGGTTGACCCAAAACGTGCTGGCTCGTTTGGCCTTTTCACAAGTGCTTTCCTACACGTTGGTGGCGTGGTTAGGTTTGGTAAGGCCCTATAGTGGGAAACAGGCACCAGTGTGTGGGTGTTCCTCCCCACCTATTGCAGTACCAGATATTCTGATAGAGTGTGATAGTGACCACAGGTGCGCCGGAGAACCAGTGTAAATATCATACATGCAACAGGCCATCTGCCAAGTGTAGGGCTGTTACCGTGGAGACAGCTGGCCTATACCAGGGCATCTGGTGCTTGTCACAACCACCCACTAATCAGATACCTGCTTATGTCTTTGGTCTGCACAGCGACTCGACAAGCTACAGGGCCAAACTGGTGTTTCATACAAAGTGGGAGTCAATCAAACCGCTGTTCTGGTATCAAGGTGGATGCAGTAGCACTAAATATACTGTAGGATCTATGGTGGATTTTAGGATAGAGGCTCTATGGTGCATTTTAGGATAGAGGCTATATGGTGGATTTTAGGATAGGGGCTATATGGTGGATTTTAGGATGGTGGATCTATGGTGGATTTTAGGATAGGGGCTATATGGTGGATTTTAGGATGGTGGATCTATGGTGGGTTTTAGGATAGGGGCTATATGGTGGATTTTAGGATAGGGGCTATATGGTGGATTTTAGGATGGTGGATCTATGGTGGGTTTTAGGATAGGGGCTATATGGTGGATTTTAGGATAGGGGCTATATGGTGGATTTTAGGATAGAGGCTCTATGGTGGATTTTAGGATAGGGGCTATATGGTGGATTTTAGGATAGGGGCTATATGGTGGATTTTAGGATAGGGGCTATATGGTGGATTTTAGGATAGAGGCTCTATGGTGGATTTTAGGATAGGGGCTATATGGTGGATTTTAGGATGGTGGATCTATGGTGGATTTTAGGATAGGGGCTCTATGATGGATTTTAGGGTAGGGGCTCTATGGTGGATTTTAGGGTAGGGGCTCTATGGTGGATTTTAGGATGGTGGATCTATGGTGGATTTTAGGATGGTGGATCTATGGTGGATTTTAGGATGGTGGATCTATGGTGGATTTTAGGATAGAGGCTCTATGGTGGATTTTAGGATGGTGGATCTATGGTGGATTTTAGGATAGGGGATCTATGGTGGATTTTAGGATGGTGGATCTATGGTGGATTTTAGGATGGTGGATCTGTGGTGGATTTTAGGATGGTGGATCTATGGTGGATTTCTCTGTGGGTCAGTCAGTCCGTGTGATTTGGAGTTCAGGCTGAAGTAAATGGACCTGACGTATGCTGGCCTGAGGAGGATTCAGTCTGACCACTGAATGCTGCCCTTTCACCCTCATGAACCAAGCCCAAGGCTCAGTCCCATTTAACAAACTGTTCTCTTTCTGGTACAATGAGTGGATTAAGTGTGTAGTGCCAGTGCAGTATGCCTCTCACTTCGAGACACAGACATTTTTTTACCTTTATTTAACTAGGCAAGTCAGTTAAGAACATACCCCACCCACCCACACACACATGCACTCTCTCTCTCTCTCTCTCTCTCTCACACACACACACACACACACACACACACACACACACACACACACACACACACACACACACACACACACACACACACACACACACACACTGGATGTCAATGTGGCGGTGGTAGGTAAGGTAATTACAGCAGTATTTATTGTCTCCTGCGCTCTCTCTCCTCCCCTTCCCCCGCCCCACCAGATTGCGAGGCCGAGGCGAGCCTCTAGCAGTGCAGTGCTGAAGGTGTGTTTGTGCTGCTATGCCCTCTGGCTTGGCTGCCAGCTTATTCCCACTGATCTGAGCCAGAAGGCAGACTGCCGAGGAATACCGATCACCTTGCCCAGACCCAATCCTTTGAGCTTGACTCTGGCATCTTTCCCTTCTGTCTGTTTCCTCCTCGGCTCCTCTCTTCCTCTTCTGAAGTTGACAACAAAGACATCCTCGGGGTCCCTCTTGATGTAAGACCCGCTCTTGATCTTTTTCTCCCTATGTTTTTGTACCTTATAGTTGCACTACTTTCATATTCCGCTAGCACAATATTTACACACCTGAAGACAGACAGGGTGAATCTTTCATGCGAGGGCTCAGACCTGGACGAAGAGCTCTGGTTAATCTCCTGGAAGACCCTCTGATCACCTGGTCATGTTGGAGAGAGGGAGGGATGGACAGAGAGATGGAGGGATAGACGAGAAGGAATTCGTTGGTCAAGGCCTCCTATCATGAGAAAGAGAGAGAGAGAGAGAGAGAGAGAGAGAGGGCGGGCGGGCGGGAGAGAGGGAGAGAAAGGGTGGGAGGGAGAGAGAAAGAGAGCGAGAGGGAGGGAGGGAGGGAAAGAGAGAGAGAGACGGAGAGTTGATCAAATCGACCCTCTCTCATATCCAACATTGTCCAACCTGATGATCCAATATTATACCCCCATCTTGTTAGAAACAGAGCCAGGTAAAATAGGGACTGGCTGCCCCCTTCTAATAAATCCCAAACCCCTCTAACTTTTCATCATCAGCAGTCCAGGTCTTCTACAGTACCAGTACCACAATTACCACTAGTCTACTGAACCAACCAGCATGACCCCCAACACCCCTACCCCCACCTCCCTCTATCCCTCCCTCCTATTCCCCTCCCCTCTTCCACAAGGAGAAGTCTCTAGTGAGCTAATTAGCGTTGGAACGGAGTCCAGAACAGAAAGAGGGAAGGAGGAGAGGGAGAGATTGACACGGCGCATTAGCTTTAGCGGTCAGGCTACTGACAGAGGGTGACGGTGAGCTGGGGCTAACCGCGGGCTCCTCACAACTGACAGGGACAATAAAGGGAGCCTGGAAGTGTGTGTGTGTGTTTGTGTGTGTGTGTGTGTGTTTGTGTGACAACTAGACTTCTTCTAGAGGGGAGTCTGGAGGGCTAGGCAGCCCCTTACTCCCTAACAGTCAGTGGCAGCTCCAAGCTTCCTCCAGGATTTTAGACGGATGGAAGAACCACACAGCGTTGACGCCACCACCTGAGGCCTTCTGAGTGGAGGAAAGTAGAGATACTGACCTGGCCATCAGTAGAGGAGCGGTACAGTTCACTCCTCTAGCAGACACTCTTATCCAGAGCGACTTACAGGAGTAATTAGGGTTAAGTGCCTTGCTCAAAGGGCACATCGGCAGATGTTTTACCTGGTCGACTCAGGGATTCGGACCAGCGACCTTTCGGGTTACTGGCCCAATGCTCTTACCTGCAGAGGTAGAGGAGGAAATGTAGAGGAGGGTTTCCGATACAGTCTGCGGCACCTGTTTCACACCACAAGCCAAAGAAAAGAAAAGGGCTGAGCTTCTACTGAAATCTTGTTGAAGGATGCGTCCTCTTTAACTCTGTAACAGAGCAGGTGAAAGTTCTTCATTGCTATTTCCAAAGCGCTCTACCATCGTTACAGACAAAGAGTAACTCCCTTCATGCAAGTATGCATGGAGAGAGCGATATAGCTGGAGAACCCGGAATGATAAAAAACACACACATACACTATTTCTCCAAGGGATCAGGCAGAACTAAAGGATGGTCCACCAAACCTCTGCTCTAGCACTAGCATGAAGGAAAGGTCAGGAGGAAGGGCGGCCATTACTCTTTTATAAACTTCACTTATTTATTTGGTCAAGTAAACCAATCAAAACGGCTGGATGAGAAGTAGCGGCTGGGCCCACAAAGCAAACAGGGATAATTAGCAACACAGGAAGTGGCATCTCCTTGTGTACTTACTTGTTCTGCCGCTCCACCCTACCCCACTCTTCCCAACTCACTTTTTATATGTGGGGAAGGTGGAGAGCTAAATATTTGATGTAGTTGCCCGTGCCTCTGTGAAGCTCAAACACAGAGCCAGCTTTGTAGCGCTGGTTACTGGTCGGGTTATTGTTTTGTTGGTGTACGGTTGATCCGAATGGACGGGGCAGACACATCGGAATGGAATGCAGAATTGACTGAAGTCAAAGAACTAGGGAAGATAGCGCCAATGCTGCGTTTGCGTGTGGTTGCGTCTTGTAGTGTTCAGGCCAATGATTAAAATACAAAGGCCATTAGATTGATTTAGTTTGGTGTAGAGATTGAGTCCACAGTAATTGATGGTGATATGCAGTATCAGCAGTTTGAATTGCCATCTAAAAGCACAATCTGCTACTTATCAAAGTGGATCTCTCAATGTCTCACGATGATCCCCAATCTTAATTACGTTGCTATCTCAGGAGACAAACAGATTCCCACGTATCACCCTGTTTACATGGGCCTAATTACAGTGCATTATACACAGTGTTTTAGTCCTGGTATAAACCGTAGCCATCTCTCCAGGGATCTGTTGAAGTGTCTCCTGTGTAATCCTCTATCTTCTCTCTCTCTCTCTCTCTATCCTCTCCTCCTCTCTTTCCCCCAAAAGATTGTAATCACTGTACTGTACATACACATTAGGGTACTAATGGGTTCTAGTGCCAGTGAGACTGAAGAACTAGCTAGCTAATTAGTTAACATAGCACATTATCCGTCCAAATATTTGACTTGCAATGACACTCTCCTGTTATTGGAGGCAAATGAGAAAGCTGTAGCCTTAGACGCTGAGTTTCAAGTTGCGGAGATGCTTAGTGTATTTTTCTACATTGCATATTGTACAATGGCGGTGTGATCTAGGCCACTACACAGGTTCTTCGCAATGCATAGCGTAGTACGCTAGCCAACAGAGCTACAGATAGCCTAGCGGTGAAGAGGGTCGGGCCAGGAACCAAAAGGTCACTGGTTTGAATCCCTGAGCCGACTAGATGAAAAACACTGAACCCTTACTGCTCCTGTAAGTCGCTCTGGATAAGAGTGTCTGCTAAATATACATGTTATGTGGTTATACAGTTCTCTTTGTAATTATTGGGACAGTGAAGCAGTTTTTCTTATTTTGCCTCCGTACTCCAGCACTTTGGATTTGAAAGGATACAATGACTACACTTCTACATTCATGGTGTTGCTACCATGATTACAGATAGTCCTGAATTAATTGTGAATAATGATGAGTGAGAAAGTTAGACGCACAAATACCAACCCCCCCCCCCCAAAAAAAAATGTGCTGTCCTCCCCTGTTATTGTAATCATGAGAGGTTAACACGTCTTGGGGAATGCTATTTCTGTGTCTGTAAAATTCTGACTCATCATTATTCACGATTCATTCGTGACCAGTGATTGGGTCTCAATGTAGGCTGCAGCCTCTATGAGTTAGTGATTGCTGTTTAGCAGTCTGATGGCCTTGAGATAGAAGCTGTTTTTCAGTCTCTATCTCAAGGCCATCAGACTGCTAAACAGACATCCCTAACTCAGAGACGCTGCTGCCTACATTGAGACCCAATCACTGGTCACTTTAAAATAAATGGATCACTAGTCACTTTAAACACTGCCACTTCAATAATCTTTACATATCTTACATTACTCCTATCATATGTATATACTGTATTTTATACCATCTATTGCACCTTGCCTATGCCGCTCGGGCATCGCTCATCCATATATTTATATGTACATATTCTCATTCACCCCTTTAGATTTGTGTGTTAGGTAGTTGTTGGGGAATTGTTAGATTACTTGTTAGATATTACTGCACTGTCGGAACTAGAAGCACAAGCATTTTGATACACTCGCATTAATCTGCTAACCATGTGTATGTGACCAATAACATCTGCTAACCATGTGTATGTGACCAATAATATTTGATTTGATTCAGGACTATTCATAATCATGGTCGCATCTGTCACGAACCGGCTCAAATCCCGTAACAAAGGGAGACAACGTGGAGATAAGGAGTAACAAAATATATATTTATTAACTAAAGCAACTAAGGAAAATATACAATGGTGTGTGTAATCAGTAATCAGTAGTGTAAGTGAGTGTTTTGCATGCATGAATGTGATAATGCAGGGTGTTGAAAGGTGCCAAAGCAAACAAACAAAAGGCCACCAAGAACCACAACACAATCTACAAAGGTGTCTGCATGGAGAGAGTCTCCTCCATGAATGTGGAAGAGGTCTATTTATCCTGGGAGACAACGGGCCCAGGTGTTTCCCATGAAGCTGACGACCCTCTCAACTCCGCCCACCGGCATCCTAATAAGGAAACAAGAACAAAGACAGAATACGGCAGACAGAGTGGGAGGGTCGTCACACATCCACATTAATGTCCAAGTGTTTCGAAACATATTATATTCTTATTTACAGTAAAAGTGACTCCAAAATGACACAATACATAATTTACCATTCATTTATTTTGGGCACAAAATAATCTGAAACACAACTATAAAACAGCAAATGCATTCAACAGGTTTGTAGTCACAAGTTTGATGTAATTATTGCGTGCTAGGAATTTGGGACCAAACACTTAACCTTTGACCACTTTTATACACATATATATGTGAATTTGTCAGAGTACTTTTGGTCCCCTAAAATGGGGGGACGTTGTACAAAAAGTGCTGTAATTTCTAAATGGTTCACCTGACATGGTTGAAATACCAGGGGCGCAAATACCAGGGGCGCAAACCAGGGGCCCCCACATTCTGAAATTGCATTTTTGTCCCCCCCGGTTTTATCATTGGAATATGGTACAAAACGAGGCAACAGTGTGGACCATGAGGACGCCTCCTAGCGGTCAAATAATATATATATGATGCCCCCCCCCACTTCTAAAACCAAAGTAGCGCCCCTGGAAAATACCCTCAAATTAAAGCTGACAGTCTGCTCTTTAACCTCCAGTCTTTGTATCATTCCAAATCCAAAGTGCTGGAGTATAGAGCCAAAACAACCAACAATGTGTCACTGTCCCAGTAATTATGGAGGGGACTGTATAACCACATTTAGCTAGTTTACTACACTATGCATTGGGTAGAACTTATTTATAGGCCTAGATCCCACTGCCATTGTAAAATATCTAATGTAGTAAAATACACTGAACATTTCCACAACTTGAAACTCAGTGTCTATAGCTACAGTTGTCTAATTTGCCTCCAATAACAGGGCAGTGTCATTGCAAGTCAAATATTCTGACGGATAGTGTGCTATTTTAACTACATGGTGATGAATGTGTCCGATTCTATCTCTTCCCCGGTTAGCGTTTGGTCTCTACATGTTTTCATCCAGTATTCTCATATAGTGAGCGTTAATGTCGTCGGAGTGATAATAAATATCGAATGTGAGCCCTTCTCTTTTTCCATATCTGGTACACTTGTCACTGGCGCTGTCTTGGCAAAAATGACCCTTCTTATTAAATAATTCACTCTTTTATCAATAAACCTCCCTGTTGCTGTATAATTAAATCCTTACGTTCAATCATAACCTATTTCTTTATTTATAAGTCATATCATTATCTCTCTCCTTGTGATGTGGATCCTTTCGAAACAGCTATCTTTCCACGCCTGTCTCAGTACATGATTGTACTCTTTCTATACAGGCCAATAGAAGTAGCAGAATGGCTCATTGATCAACTTTCTCCTCTCATCACAGCGTTTGCTGTCATTGTCATTTTTCCTCCAGAATGTTCTTAATTAAAAATGCAGAATTTGTTTGATCACATATTGAAGGATGAATGTTGTATAATGTATCATTTCCCTTGTCTTCAATACACATTATAATCTTTTTTTTTTTTTTTTGTGGAAGGATCTAACCCCTTTCTCATAGCAAAACCAAAATAATTGTCACAATATTTCTGAAATTCTAACATGCTGCATGTGTTGTTGTCCCAGAGTGGTGCTGTTTAATCTGTTCTAATACTGATAATAATGCCTCTGTATAACAACCTCAGGGCGTTCCAACGGCATCGGCTGTTGGTCTATTGATTAGTTAGACAGAGTCACGGTTGGCCTCTCCTGTGTACTGGAGGCCAATTGAAAGGATCGGTAGTCTATTTATCTCTGCTCAGATTACAATGAACACGTTTAATACCTCCGAGGGTATTACAAGCCACATCTGAAACAGCAATAGGAAAACCCGATAAGCAAGGAAACCTATGGTATATCGGTCCATTTCGCTCTCTGGCGATAGTTCGTTATCCAAAGTAAGAGAAACGAGTGTGTTTCTGTTCCTGTGTAATAGAACGTTGATCCATCCGGGAAAATGGGTGTTTTCCTGCTTTTGTGTTTTCATTCTTGGTTGGAACAGTTGGCTGTGCTGTATACCTCTGGGTGCTATGAATTATTGAAGCTCTTTTAATGACAGCACAAGTTCCAGATAAAACTGTGACCCTGTAGACATTGATCTCTGTAGAAGGCCCAATAAACTCATTTGGACGCCTCTTGATACGGCTAAAGCAAGGCTTATATTCAAACGGCTATCGACCGCAAGCCAATTATTCTGTTTTGTTTTTCATTATTTGACTCGGATGGATTGATTTCATGCCAGTGGTTTGAGGATCATGAATGTATGCTATTTACCTCAATGACTATTGTTGTGTTACAGTTCATTGCAATACCTCACAGGTAGGACCAGGGCTTTTCTCAGGTTTGAGCCGGTCTCAATGTGAGCCACTTCCTATACCAACAACACTGTTCTACAGATGTAGGATCTAAATTGGACCAGTTTCTCACAGCAGGAAAATTACATTATCCTGCTGCAACAGGAAATTTGAATTATTATGTGGATTATAATTAATGGACATTTTTGTAGGGGTTGGTACATTTTTCATTAGGGCAAATCAAGTTTGAATACACTACAAGTTTTAATTTCCTCCTGTGGTGCAGGAAAATTCTCTGTGCCAACAGAGTGATCAAATTAAGAGAGCACACCTGTGTAGTCTGGTTATCCAGACTGAACACTGCACTCACCAAGTGAAACAATGAGTGTAGCCGCAGCATTCAGTCAGGTGTAACCTGTTGTACTGTAGGTCAAGTCTCAACCTCAAAGATATCTACTCATAGAAAGGCAGCTGCACAACGAAATGCATTTGTGTCAAGAGGAGTTTTATCAATACGGAAAACAAGAGCTACGACAGACACATAGGGTTGCAGTTTGGTACCATTTCAAAGCGGGGTCTTTATGCATGCTAGCTATGCATATCAAGTGATCATTTGGGCCCTTTTGGAGCCTATTATCATGTTCTCCCTAAAAGGCAGAGGGAATATACAAAGCCACCACAGAAATGAGTGTTATATTTATAATACCACTCTGCACCTCCCACATAAAATGCATATGGAGTAGACCAGACCTGTATTGTCAGATTGTCCGTCGTGGCTTCATTGTGGAGTATGGCTGTTGTGGAGGTGACAAGAGGTGACACACACACACACACACACACACACACACACACACACACACACACACACACACACACACACACACACACACACACACACACACACACACACACACACACACACACACACACACAGTGACGGGACTGACAAGCCAACCTGTGACTGAAGGAACATTCCTGGAGGCACCCTGCAAGGCTTGTCTGATTCTGAGGACCCGTCGCCAGGGGAACCGCTACCGTGGCAACCATTGTGCGTGTGTGTGTGTGTGTGTTTGCCGCCACCCACTGGCATTCCAAAAACTAACTTAGTGTGACCCCTCAGTGGCAGCCCACATCCACTCTGACACACACGCACAACCACGCACATTCACACACGCACACTGAGCCAGCTTCGATGAATGTAGTAGAAAACTAGCTACACTTGTGAAGGAAACGTATCTTGATATGAGAAAACATCCCTCAAGGGTAGTGGTGTATTGATTGGGGAAAGTTGTATAGAAGTTGTATGTATTTTTTAACACATCCTAGTTGTACGAAGTGGTGAAAGATATATGAAAGTAAGTAGAGGTGTAGATATATCAAGCTAAATCACTTTTACTCATCCTTGATACGTGATGATTATGTGCATCTTTATACACGGGTCAATACGTTGAAATTACTTCAAATTCATAATGTTCGGAAAACATACGGGATGAGCTTGGCACGTAGAGCCCTATCAAGGTTTTTAAAGGCCTAGTTAGCAAAGGCAATAGATGAGAGATGTCAGTTTCACAGTTTATGAGCTCTGTTTGTCCCTGGGGGCCTGCCGTAGCCTCTGGCCATTCTCCCCTTACCTTAGGCATCATCTGAAGAAAAAAAAACTGATGCTTGGAGTCATTCTGCATCCCTGCATCTGCCTGAAAATAATTGGTCAGGCACCTTCTCTCACAGAAAAGGGGTCATGTTAGATTAATAGCTTCCAGGCAAAATGCACAGGTCTGACAGATCACATTTGATACAGAAAATGTATATGTGTTGTACTAACACTAAGGTAACTTTTCAGAAGTTTGCCGTGGTGTTCTACTGGAAGAGGTGTAACCAGGGATGGAAATTAAGCTAGCTAAAATAAGCTAAACTAGCTACATTTCAAAACAGACTAGTAGACAATGTGCCCAACTAGCTCGCCAGCTAGTGGAATGTTTTTTTTTTCAAATATCGCATGGCATAGATTTTGGACCTGGGCTCATAAAAATTGCAGTCTACTTGCTCGGTTGACACATTAATTAAAATCCTTAAATTCCTTGAGTGTAACTGTTGTTTTTAGCACCTAAAGCAAAATAAAATGAGAATAATATAACTGATATTGTTCTTAGCAATTTGCTGTGTTTGATTTGCTTGGTCATTCTATCTGCATATGTTTGTCATTTTAGAGAATGTGGTTCAACTGCCTATGTTAATCAACCATATTCATAGGAAAAAAATCGACTTCTAAAAATATCAACGCAGAAGCTCTGTTTTTATAGTAGAATGTATAATAGAATTTCTTAGTTGAATTCTACGTCTGCTGCGGCACGCCTCACATTCAAACTTAATTACTGTCCATCTCTCTTGCTCCATGTGTCATAACATCAATAGGAATTTCCTACAGTATGCCCTATATTGCTTAGGTCTGCATTTAATATGCAACGACTCAACAGTGAATATGCACAAAAAGAATCCTTTACACTCTTCAATTCTGAAATATACATATTTATTTACATGCAGTGTTTTATTTTGTTTTGCTAAAGTACATTATTTATTCATTTATTTTGCTGGTTTTCGGGCCCCGTTCCAACAATCCTACAATTCCTATAATGACTGACTCCACAGACCACATATCTGCATTTGCCATTCTTTTTGCCGTGTTTCTAATCTAGCACAGAAGAAAGACTGTGCTGCCTGGCTGCTGAAGTACTTGGGGAAAACAATACCACTGGGCTTTGCCACTACCTGTAAGCTCAGAGATGAGAAAGAAATACGGTTGAAATTAAGGGAGCAAAAATAATTATTCCCCGAATGAGATGTCTTGGGCTTGATCACACAGCAAACCAAACCGCTATCTCTTAGGCTACTTAAAATTTCACTTTTAAAATTCAAACCTGATTGTACTTTTATGGAAATTTCCTTCCATCAATGAATGAAGTGCATTTCCTCCTGACTCCCAGGTTTCCTCCCATCCCTGCAGATTCTCCTGCTCTGCCCTTCATTACAATTCTCTTGATAAGAAAGCAGGGAAATGAGGGAAAGATGGAAATTCGGGCGAAAAGAAAAGGTTCAGATCTTTTGGGGGGGGGGGGGGGGTTCTGGGAATATGACAAAAGGAGAAAATGGGGGATAAAGTCACCTGACCTGACACCAGGGCCAACGGGTTTGACAGCCACAAGACATATGGCTTCTCAACACCATGTCTGTGTTGTTAATCAGGATCAGGTGTACTAGTGTAATTAACATTCAGAGGTTGTAATAGTGCTGTGACCCCTGCTCTAACATGTTGTTTTTTATCAGTGTGGATAAGAAGCTTCGGCCAAAAAAACATACTTTTTCAGTACGGTTTGAACAAAAAATAAAACATTGGCAGAATAACTTATTTTATTTATAGAGTTATTATATATATAGCTAAGCCTTATGGTCATGTGTACTACAGTACAGTATATAGTACTATAGGCCCTCTATGGAAGAGGTGAAACAAACACACAAACATAGCCAGAGTACAAAAAAGTAACAAGATGGCTTCCAACATGCTGCCCATACTAAACAACACTTCACAGCAATTATTACCATACTGTAGATATTCCAGCCATTCCTCTATCTTCCACCTTTGGAGTTGCACTGCACAGTTCATATTACTATCAGCCAGGTCTCAGTGGGTCTGTGGTGTCATGGAACAGGTACAGAGGGGCCAAGGCCCTATCGAGCATCCCATCATCACAGCCGTGTGCCTCATTAGTCCACTGATACGCTTCATGATCATCCACCAACACAGAGGGGAATTCATCCATCCGTTACGGACCTCACCTCCAAACCGTCCTCGGCCCTGAGATTGATCAACATCAGCTACAGGGCCAAACTAATCGCAGTCAAAGTATGGCTCCTAAATGGCAGCCTATTCCCTTTTTAGTGCACAACTTTTGACCAGAGCCCTATAATATATGGGGGATAGGGCGCCATTTGGGACGCACCCAGAGACTTCTTATCTATGCGTCTTATTTGGAATGAGAGCCATTTTCACATTTATTTTTCCTTTTCGCCCTTGGGGGCTTTGGGGTATCTGATAGACTGACAGATTCTCTACTAATTCTCCATAGTCTCTAACTCTAATTGGCTGAGAGGGAGGGAGAGTTTCGACTAGAAGCCGTGACTGATCCGAGTCGGTCGGTGGCGGCCATTTTGTTCAATCAATGACACCTCGGTGGGGCGTTCATGGAGGATTAAGTGAATATTAACTACATTATTGATAATTGTAATGATTAATAATGGTCCCCAGTATGATGTAGCTTGGCTGAGGAGACAGTAGCTATGTGGCATTAACTTGTCCATTGATTTTCTGTCGACATTTAGAAAGTTAGAACAGGACATAGATTCAACAATTGTCTGCCAGGGAGAGTTTCCATTGAACAATCTTGTGTCGATGAAAACAGCTGGACGTAATGACGTCACCCCCCCCAAAAAAAGAATGTAGTGGTTGAAGTTTTTCCATGAACCATTTAGGCAAATTGCACATTAATAAATTGGCGACAGCCTGTATGCCCTCCCACTTATCTGTTTCATGTCTCAGGTTGCCCAAAGCCAGCAAGGATAGAACGCAGTAATTTACTAATATTTGCCATATTCGAATAATTATCATGTCAACGTATCGCCACGGTCTGTGCCATGGGGAAACATACACTCCTGTAGATCTGTAATAATTGGATGGTGAAACTTGCCAGCCAACCAGAGAAGCAAGGTGAAGCAATTCAGGCATTCTTGAAAGTCAGGACAATCCTTGTCCTGCAGAGAAAAGAAAAACGATGGCTGCAAGCAGTAGGCATTTTCTATTAAATGTGGAGTGGAGCTTATAGTTCCATGATTGCATCACGTGCCCTGCATACCTTCAAAAGTATTCGGCAATCATCATTTATTCGAAAAACACAGTTTCCACCGTCAGCTGTTGCAATAAAGACATTTTGATAAAGAAAAATCCACCCCTGTCGAACAGATAAAAATGTTGTCGATCTTTAGATAATTTCTCCTATATCTGCCGTTGTCATTCCACATGTCGCATAATTTGCGACATTGCTTTTGTTGAATAAACCTGGGACAGTGGAAACCTGTCTATTGACGAGGAGCGTAGGCTGGTTAAATAAATGCAATAGAATGTAGGCCTACATGAAGCCCTGTTGCAGATTACTGCAGGTTATGTATGTGTAATCTCTTCATATGGCTTCCTAGACTAAAACCATCTCCAATTTACTAAAGATTAAGTTATATCTCAATGTGAATATTCTGTGATCCTATTTTGTTTCTAAGATGTGAGAATACTATTCAGGTATAGCCGTGTTAAGATAACGTAAGGTCTCTACAACTAACAGTGCTCTTTCTCTGTCTGACTGTCTGCCGGTCTGATTGTGCCGTGTATTTTTTTTATGGAAATTACCTGAGAATAGGACCAGCAGTACCGTAGCTGTCTGGCACTGACACAGCCACCTCGTTTACCTGTGATGCCCCATTAGAGGCGTCAGACAGGACCCGGTCGACACAGAGAAGTCACAGGCCACCTCACCAGCTGACCTTGGGGCCTGGCTATTGCCACGGTTGCCACGGTGAGCTCCTGAGGCTAATTGAAACTGTCACCGTGACATTTCACAGCTGATTCCCAGGCCTGAAGGTGAAAGAACACTCACTAATAAGAATCCAAGCTATCATCTAGAGAGAGATCGATATAGGCTTCTATTTATACCTGCTAGGAAAAAGAGGGACCTTGATATGAAATATCAATTCTGTGCACCATGAAAAAGACCTAATGGACTCAGGTCCAGTAAGGAAACATCTATAAGTCCTGAGTGGTCCGTCGTAATGATTAGCTTAGCAACGGAATCATTCTAATTTGTGTACGATAATCGTGACTAAATGAATGCCTGAGGAACACGAGTAATGAGTTAAAAAAAAAAAAAGATTCCACGTGATCAATGCCTTTGGGTAATAAGAAGCTGTAATTAATTATTACTGCCTTAATTGCCTTAATGTTGATTAAATATGATGTTATTTTGTATCAAACACAGTCATGATCGTGGAAATGACAGGGTTAATTTGAGACCAAGCCATAGAATGATGTTTGGCACATTCAGAGTTAAGCGAAAACACTTAGCCATATCTAATGTACTCGCATTATGAAACCTAAGCTTGACACTCCACTTTGTAGGTGTGAATGCTGCTGGATGTAGCTCTGGTTATGCTGTTCATCTCTCTTAGTAGCTATTAGCCTACAGCCCTACATACCGCTCTACGTTATCGAACCCTTACTGAACACTTGAGAAAGTGAGTACCCATCTTTTACATCTCAGTTCCTCGGCTTTCCAAGGTTGTAGGATGCAAGAGTAACAGAGTAAAGGATGCACCGTAAGCTCACTCCAAAGCCAGCCTGAAATGTCATGGACGGCATCCAATTGGTACCCTTTGTGGGGTTCAAACGGTTGGAATGTTGTCAAGGAGGGCGTCACGTTTGTTCGCAAAGCAGAGGTCCCGAGTTCCTGCCAGATATGAGCTGAATTGGAGGGAAGTGGCACTCGCTAAGCAAGCAATGTGACATCCGTAACACAAGGATCTATCCCAACTTAGTCTTTCACTGCAAGGTGGCAGTAGATACACATTTAAATGTGTGACCTAACAATCCTTCTTACATTGAACTTAAATCCTGTGGATTTGATTTTATGGTCAATTGGGACCCAGCAGTTGAGTCTTCTTCCACATTCAACTATAGTATGTGATGAATCATATGTCTGTCAATTGATTTCAGAGAAAATATGGACAAATATGGACTGTTTCCTTTTCTCTCATGATTGCATAGTTGAATTACCAATCATTTATCTGTTTCAGAATTTGAAACGTAATAATAAGTGGATGATTTAGATGATTAAGAGTAAGGGGCCCAGCACTGAGCCCTGGGGGACACCCTGTGTAACTGCAGTGGAGTCTGAGTTGTGGCCATTGAGGGATAACTTTTTGGTTGATTGGTCACTGTCCTATTCAGTGGCTGTCTGATTGTGCCACACACCCCCACAGTGAGTAGCCACCCTCTGAACTGGCATGCAGGCCCACGACGGGCCATATCTTAGCCGCCTTGGCCACTCTCCTGTGTGACACGATTGCAGGAAATTAACGGACCTTTGAAAATGAAAAGCTCTTGAGTGACTGGAGGGCTTTGCGAGGGCTAAGAGAACGTATAAAGAAGTGTATGGTCTGTAATAATTGCCGTCTGTCCTGGGAAACGGCATCAAGACCGTTGCAGTCACGGCTGCGAACCAGCACATCCTCTAATTATTGAGAAGCAGTGCCTAGCGCCGACCGACTGTGGGATGCTAATCAGTCTCCCAGAGACCTCGCTGCTGTGTGGTTAGCACAGACTTACTGCTTCTCTCTGCCTTCCACTTTTATTAAATCTGATATTTCACACAGAAGGAAAAAGAGATCTCCAGACAACTGTTAAAATGCTAAGTTTCAGAGCATGAAAGGCAGAAACTGTAGGATTATTCAGAGGCTATTCCACAGAGGATGGAAAAGGGGAAGAATGTGGAACAAAAACATCAAAGTGAGGCGTAGAAGAACAGGGGGGAAAAGGAAAAAAAACAGAAAGCTGTGAAATATTTAGCGTGGGGCCCAACAGGTGGTCAAGAGTGCAATGCAAGGCTATGGTTTGATTACAATTAATAATGAATGCCTCTTGTACTTATGCAAATATGTGTTTTGGCTTTTTTCTTACACTAATTGAAAAACAAAGGGAGAAATGTATCCAACAAAAAATGTATGTGTTGGAGTGGGTGTAATTAAATTACAATTAGGTAAATGAGGTTTATGAGAAACTTAATCACTGATAAATGGCTCTGGTTCACTGCTTTTGAGGAGGGCTGCTTACGAGGAATCTATCGAGAAATGGAAGGCGTGCTTTTGAAATGATGTAAAAACATGTCTGGTGTACTATAGGCCTACTTGGAATTCCCCCATTTTTTGGAATAATTCCAAATATATATTTTTTACAGAAAATAATATTTTTTCGGGGAATTTTAGTTTTATCATTCACATAGAGTTATAAACTGGGTGGTTCGAGCCCCCAATGTTGATTGGCTGACAGCCATGGTATATCAGACCGTCTACCACGGTGTAAGGTTCTGTATTTATTTTCTTAGTCAACCTTGTGTTCTGTTTCGTTGTTTTTTGAACGTAGCCCTGTCTTTCATTTTTGTTCATTGATTTCACCTGTGTTAGTTACTCACCTGGTCTCATCAGCTCCTTATTTAGTTCAGTTCATTCTGTTTGTGCCTTTGTGAGGTACTGTTCGTTTTGACTCTGCTAAGGCTTTTCCTAGCTTGTTTGTGAGAACCAGTTATAGCCTTCAGTCCTAGCCTTGATTCACCTGCCTGTTTGCCTACCTGTGTATGACCATTGCCTGCCTGCCTGTGACCACGATTCCTGCCTTCTGCGAAGGCGAAATGAACACCTGCCGTGCTCTGCGCATGAATCTACACCCTTTTTCTCCCTGAGTTTCATTGCACACGGGTATGACAAAAACATGTATTTTTACTGCTCTAATTACATTGGTAACCAGTTTATAATAGCATTCAGGCACTCCACGTTGCGTCGTGCAAAGAACAGCCCTCAGGCGTGGTATGTTGGCCATATACCACAGCACCTCGTGCCCTATTGCTTAATTAGAACATTCACATACCATTGGCATGATGGGACTGTTGATGTCATAGGTCAGACGTAATACCTTGCCTCTTCCACAAAGAAGACCATGATTGGTTTATTAGAATTTCAATGGCAGATTGGCAGGCTGAGGCCGCGTGGCTTCATACCAGAAACAATCCCCTTCCGAGAAGAATATGCTTCATCGGATGGGAAGGCAACATATGACCATTCTTATGGTTTATAAAAGTGTGATGCACTGAAAAACGTCTGAACCCTTTCTCCGTCTGTGATTGCGGGGAATGGAATTCTCATGGATAAGTAATAATTGATTAACGTTTGGGACCTGGATTGCCAGCTGCTAGTTGTCCAGGGTATTTTCTTAAATACACTGGAATACGATTTTGCCTCTCTTTGATCCACATTTCATCAACTCCACATTCACCACAAAAACCCTTCCTTCACTTCTCTCCCCTATTGATGCTGACGCAAGACCAGAAAATAAAGAAAAAATACTTTTTTGAGCTGTCAAAAGTTAAAGCTGACTTTGTTCAGAACCCCTTAACTTCAATAGTATTATACGGTCATACCAGGTCATTTAGTCTTGGGTATAGTGATGGGCAGTTCCTATGGGACAAGACTATAGTGTATCTGCCAACTAGGATTCCATAATGAGCCGAGGTAGTGGCATCCGCATCCTCCATAAGGCCTTTGAGTTCTGTTTGCCTCAAAGCCTTGATACTGTGAGGAAACAACAGGGGAGACTAGGTCATGGAAAGTGTCAGTATGACTGGCTTAAGTGGAGACTTGTGGGGTTAGCCTAGCATAGCACAGTTTAGCTCACAGCATGGGGAGTGCTGGAAATCATTACTCTGGGAGAACAGGATGGGGCACCAATGGCACCAGATGAGCAGAGCAGTTGAGTGTGTATGGAGTGCTTGCGTAGTCGTAGATGCCACACTTTCCTATACCTTGACCCATGTATCATGTTTCAGGAGCTGTAGCAACTACATTTCTAATGATCCTACATCCTCTTCTTCACCACCATCGTCTTCTCTTCTTCTTTTCTTTCCTTCCTCACTCATTCGGGACCCATTTCCCTAAGCAGCAGTCTGAGTCCACCAGGTGATATTTCACAAAGTGACGATATACTTTTTCTATTAACATTTGATCTGCATACAATTAACAGTAAATTATAGAAGACCAGTAACTGCACCAATTCAGGGATCTTTTAAGACAAGCCTTTTAAGTTTTGTGGGTCTTTCCGGGAGGGCAGAAATGTCCACACATGAACCCTAGTGTCTCCAACATGATTAAAATACAACCCTTAGGGAGAACAAACTGCAACTACTTGATTAATCTCTCTTTCAATTAGAAAGCAGTGGTTGGGCCATCCTCTTCCTGTGGGTTGCTTCTTCAGGTTTTATATCCACTTGCATACAGGGGTATACGGCATTCTTATAATCTCTATCCCAAATGGCACTCTAATCCCAATATAGTGCACTACTTTTGACCAGCTCTGCTCAGAAGTAGGGCACCATTCATGGAATAGGGTTCCATTTGGGACGCAACCCTGTGTAGGTTCACAGAAGCCCAAATGTCCCTTGGCAATTATTAGACCCACTAACGACAATGCAATTAAGACCCCAGCCTTCTTGTTCTTCCTTAGAACAACTGAGTAAGCGAAAAAAGTCAACTATGAGCCAGTGTTTTTATTTGCCTTAATTCATAGACTAGAGCCTTAATAAGATATGTCTATGTGCCTTACAGGTAAGTTTGAATTTAATTTGGCTCTGTTAATTTCTCTGTTGAACAGTGCAGAAGATGTAGGATTGGGGGTTAATTAACATATATTTACAAATTATACTATTCAAACTAATTTAGTTTTCTACAAAAATGAATCTCAATTACAAAGGGAAAAGGGAAACCAGAAATGGAAATTTTCTGCAGACATTAAAATGGATGAGTGTTGTTTTACGAGAGAATCTTTTCTCTCATTTCATAGACTTTTATTAAAGTTATCCACTAGCCTTTTGCTGGAATGCGAATGAACGACATTTACTGAAGATCACACGACAGAAGCCCGCCCCAAATTATGTATGAATTCACACTGTGCAGCATTTCATAGAACAAAACAGTGGAAAACTGCTGAGAGAGGTCATTCCCACATTTCATCTCTGTGATTACTTGACCATGTCAAACCATTAGCTGACATCATGTCATCCCTTCCAAAACATGAAACAGTAGCGGAAAAAGAGAGAAGCAAGTCTCATTGTGCTCTCAAATGTTATTTTTATAGATTTTCCCCCAGCCTTGTGCAATTACTTACAAAAAACAAATACATAAGCTATTGGATTTAAATGGCAGAATAAATAAAAAATACTGTAACAACAATGATTGGTGCATTTACCTTATTTGGTGCAGTAATGATACTGTGTTGTATTAATGGTAAAACAATTTTGTAGATCAAATATCATTGATTGATCGTCAGAGAGCGCTGAGTCAAATATATCACAAGTATACATTTTGCAGTACAGCACATAAGTGAATGATTTACATTAGGGGTCTTCAACCTTTTCTTGCCCAGGGACCCCAGGGACCCCCCTCCCAGGCAACCCAGGGACCCCCATGATACGTTAGCAAAAACCGGACCCCGGGTTGAATACCCGTGATTTATATTCATATTATTCAACCATGAATACATGTAATTCCATCATTCTCGTGGTTCATATTTGGAGAACCCTATGTTTGGCTTATGGATTTGATGACAAACAATATATAGCTTGGAAAATACATGTGAAACGACTACAGATGGAGGGGGGAATTCATGAAATTTATTTGAACTTTTATTCACCTTTTATTCAACTGTTGATACAGTACATGTAAATACACATACAAGTCGCATAAATCCACAGTCTATTAGATAATATAGAAAAGCATTTCTAAACAAGTCATTGTCGTGGCACATAAATTCAGTAAATTCTTGCCTTATCTCTAAAATTCTCCCTTTTTATTTGACTCATTTCAGCCACTTAAACTAATAATCAAAATCTCTTGTTCGCCACAAGCCACCTTCAATGTTGAAATGTAAACAAGTACAGTTGATATCAAAGTATCCAAGTTGACATGAAAAGGTTCAAACATGTTGAACATTTCAACCACTGTGGGTCATTTGCAAAGCCACTATTATTTTATTCATTGGGCTCTCGCATGAAATATATTTGACATCACGTTCTGTCCCTTGTCTTCTATGATCCCAAGATCCCTTGGTAAGATTCAGAGCCAATAATGAACCCAATCACGTATTATAATTACTTTAATTTTATTTGATTCTAGAAGTAAAATTAGGGATGAATTTTGACGATATCTGCAAGGTAGATTTATACTTTTGTACATTTTGCATATCTAAGGATCAGTATGTCCCCTCTCATACTTTGGGATGAAGGGGGACCTGTAACCTCCGGTCATGTCCTGTACTTGCTTGATCTGAGGAGCTTACTGTGACGTTGACTGACTTTAAACAACTATTTACTGGGGAAAAAATTATTAAGGTATTAACACTGACAGTATGTACTCAAAAATATATATTTTCCCAAGAAAGGTCATGCTACTTCTGACAATATTATGTAAATGTTCATGGTTAATGTATCATATTTGAAATAATATGATGTAACTTAATGTAATATAATACCATTTTAATTAATAATCAATCAAGTATTTTCACAGTTGGAAACGACAGTACGGCTGAATCGTAATCATTTTGCCTACATAGCCAACTAATGTGTTCTACAATTTCTACGGGTTGTATTTTTTCTGACTCCTCTTAACATTATTCATACTATTCATATTATCCGTGAATATACAACATGACTCGATAATGCAATGAGATGTTTCTATCTAACACAGAGCAGATCATGTGTTCTTATTCCCGTTTTCCTTCCTTTAGCTCCAACATACACAATGTATTATTCATCCCAGTCTTCTGTAATACAAATGGTCCTAGGATGAGGGACAAATCAGGGTTTTCAAAACGTCCTTGTGGGAAATGGATTCCTAAACAATTTGGGTCTTCAGAGAGAATTGGCACAGGAGTCACTATGGGCCCCTGAGAGGGCCAAACTATGTTTGTGTGTCACAGGAGAAAATCACACGGTTCCACTTGAGACAAACACAATTTCATATTAATGAATAATTGAGACGGTTTAGAACTGAGAGGAGTTGAATGTGACAGGTATTTCTTTTACAATGTTAAAACCCATTGTTTTCTTCTAACAATGACCGTACCCCACTACTGGTTTTCAATTAGCTTGTATTCTATATCAGGATGAAATACGTGGATGGTAGAGTACAGTCATGAAATGCCATTAGATCACTTCTGTGAGTGGGATGAAAACCTTTTCAGCGTGATGTTAATCATATGTGCACTAGGAAGATATGTACCCGTGTATGGGTTTAAATCTCTTTGACCCAATTGAGCACTCATGTTGCGTATTTTACCCAAAATTAGAATAAAAAAATCATCCCTAGGATAAAACTGCAACATAGAGGTACAATCCTTTACCATTACGGTAAAAATCAACAATTTCAAACATTTATAGATTTTATTTACAACCATTTTAGATTGTGTTTTGGGGGGGGGGGGGTGAGGCCTCTCAGCCTTCCCCTGATTGGAGTAAACTAACGGACAACAATACTTCTAATGCTACTTACAGCTATTTTCTCTCACATGTACAGTACATGTAGTTAACTAATTATATATATATTTCTCATTTCCTCTCTCTGCAAGTGCTGGATTTTCACCCAAAGTGGCCAATGCACCATTTATTTGGATCTTTACTCTGCGATGTTCACAGATCAACCCATCTTTCACAGTATAATATAATTTACCTATTGCAGTCCATCCAGCCATTTTACTGTGATGTCATACGAGGGTCTTGAACCTCCCTATTTGTGACATTTCTACTAATATTCCCCTAAAAATAAATACTTTATCCAAGAGTGTAATGATGTATATATCTATATATATTTTTTTTTTTAGTTTTAACAATTCTGAAATTGTCCTGTATTAACCCCACACTCCTACACACAGTAGCCTAATTACAATTAACCATCATCTGTCAGACTGTGTCTGTCCCAGTTAACCTGTGTCTCTGTAACAAGGCAGCGGCTCGTTTGTGACATGTGAGAGGAGGGGCCGACGCGGAGCAAAGTGTCTTGGCTGGGGACAGGGAACTGGGACGGGAGAATGTGCGGAGCCCCTTATTCATAATAATGACCCTGGTTCTTCCACATAATTAAAGCTCTGGTGCCCCTCTCCTCTCCTGCGTGAAGGCAAAGGGGGATTCATTCCCCACGTCTGTCTCTGGATCCCATCATAGCTAGAGGAGGTTTGGTTGGAAGAAACTTCTTCTGAACGTCTCCAGTCCATTATATATCATTTCAAAACACATCCCAAGTCGAAAGGAGAAAAAACGTTTCATTTTTAATGACACTTCATGAATTATTCCATTTATTGTATACATGTTCTTTCAAAGGTAGCTGGGAAGCCATGAAAGGTGAGGCTTGAACCGTAAGGAGAGTCTTTTTGCTGCTAAGGAGAACTTAATGGTTGGCAAACCACACCTGTTGAGCACCATGGAAATGAACAGAAAAATGAGTTGAAAACATTAAAGGGTTATTTATGCCTTCAGTGTGAGAGACTACTTTTTTCCCCTTCCCTCTCTTATGTTTTTCTAGTCCTTCTCCCACTTCTCCCACTCCTCCCACTTCTCCCACTCCTACCCAGTGTTGGTCCCAATTTCACTGGTTAACAAGAGGAGACATGAACTCTATACTCATTTACATAGCTACTACCAAAAGCACATAAGCTGACTTTCTTTCAGTTACTTTTTGAACTACGCAATTGGAACGAGTCATAAATAAGAAAGAACACTGCATTGTGGGACATAATTCCTCTTCACCTGTCTGGCTAATTGCCAGAGGAAATCCCACTTCAACCATAAAACAGAATTGGAATATTTCCCCAAAATGTCACACATGGACCAAATGTTGAAATGGTCCATTCACAGGTGCACATTCACTTTAGTCTTGAAATGTAATGCCAAATGTCTTCATCTGTGAATTCAATGCTGCTGTTGGATTTTTTCTGTCATGAATTTGTATAAATATGTCAGAGAACAGACGTTGTTTTAGCAGTATCCACAGAGTTGTTAAACTATGGTTCAACGCACCAATAAATCCGCACAATCTACTTTCTCTGTTTGTTTTTTTTAAATTGCCGACGTCTTGGAGCTAGAATTGAGATATACTGTGCTAATGGCCACACCAGAAAAAGAGCAACACAGAGAAATCTATAACACAGCAAAGTTAACAAAAGAGGCATTTGTGGTAAGCTCATGGAGGCAGCCATCTTTTGGCAAGTCCGCCATTGCAATATTACTCATTGTTGCATATCCTGGGACTTTAATAGTACGCTGGTGGCTTCTTGAAATGCTGCTGTTTATAAACCAATAATGATTATCTTTAATGCATGATTAATTAGTATGTCCTAAGGTACTAATTCCGTATTTTAATGTATTCTTTACACCCTGACTTGATTGCTTGGTTTGTGACCATTTTTTTTTTTGCGTTAAAAGTTTAAGAACTCTAGACCTCATTAAGGGGTTGAATATGAAACACATTTTAATTGCAATTCATTATGTATGACAAAGGTTTTTTTTATTCAACACTAACAAACGCAGCTCATGACATTATAAGGAATGAAGTTGATTGTGGGTCATTCTTACAGTACTATACACTCTGTACAAAAACACTGAGTGAACACCTACTTTTTCCATGGAGTAGACTGACCAGGTGAATCCAGGTGAAAGCTATTGATCCCTTATTGATGTCACTTGTTAAATCCAATTCAATCAGTGTAGATGTTAAAGAAGGATTTAAGTGCCTTTGAACGGGGTATGGTAGTTGGTGCCAGAAGCACCGGTTTGTGTCAAGAACTGCAACGCTGCTGGGTTTTTCAAGCTCAACAGTTTCCCGTCTGTATCAAGAATTCAACGCCACCCACAGTTGTGTTAAGTTGTCTGGAGATCCTTTGGCGGATGGACCATTCTTGGTACACACATATGTTGTCTTGCCCATTCACCCTCTGAATGGCACACATACACAATTAATGTCTCAATTGCCTCAAGGCTTAAAAATCCTTCTTTAACCTGTCTCCTCCCCTTCATCTACACTGATTGAAGTGGATTTAACAAGTGACATCAATAAGGGATCATAGCTTTCACCTGGATTTAACAGGTCAGTATATATCATGAAAAGAGCAGGTGTCCTTAATGTTTTATACACGGTATATATCATGTCTAAACTTTAACTGGAGAGATTGCAGTTTGCATGTCTGACCAATAGGTGTCCCTGCAAACCACATAAATGTTATAAGACAACGTCAGCGGCCAGATTCAATACTGCTGCTGATGCTGCTGTTGCTAACACAACTATCACTGTCACTACTACTACTACCAGTACCACCTCTAGAGATATTAGAAACTACTATGTGTCTCACTAATTAGATGATTACTTTGATAAGATATGCATCTTTATTTCCTGTCTGTTTACGGTCTGTGACGACATTGCAGACATACAAAATGTATACACTAGTAAATTGTTCAGTACAAGCACACATGACCAAAATAGTAAATCATCTCCTTGTTCAATTTGATTTCTTTGTTTGATATTGTTTGATAATGGACAGCGTATACATTACTATAGTTGATTTTATTTTGTTCTTCTCTTTTATGGAAGACTATTTGTTGACATGTTCTCAGACATGTTAAACACTATGCATTCTATGGGCACCCCTTGTGTACTCCAAAATGCAAATGGTGGCGGTGCCTCAAGTCCCACAGGCAAGGGATGCATACATATGTGTTTAATAAACACACACAAATGAGATAACAAGGTAGTACTGAGTAGAAGGCCTTTGCAGGTCTTTGATAGCTAACCAGTAATGCTACAGAGGATTCTAATAGGTTGGCCTTTTTCAGTCTGTTGTTGGTACACCATCTGGCCCGTGTTGCGACCACATCCCTTAGGCTGGCAAATAATGACTCTCTCTCTCTCTCTCTCTCTCTCTCTCTCTCTCTCTCTCTCTCTCTCTTTCTCTCTCTCTCTCTCTCTCTCATATCCTTACTCACCCCAACCTGCTATGGCCTCATGGTGCTTGGGGGGTGGATGTGTGTTATTGTCAACTCCCTTCTCTTCCTTTCTCTTTCACTCAGTCTACCTCTGCAGTTCATCTCTGAGAGAGAGAGAGAGAGACAGAGAGAGTGAGAGGGAGCGAGACAGAGAGAGCGAGACAGAGAGAGAGAGAGAGAGAGAGAGAGGGAGAGAGAGAGAGGGGGGGGACAGAGACAGAGAGAGAGGGCGGGGGAGAGAGAGAGGGGGAGAGAGGGAGGAAGAGAGAGAGAAAGAGAGATCGGGGGGGCGGGAGAGGGAGGGAGGGAGAGAAAGAGAGAGGGACGTAGGGAGGGAGAGAGAGAGACAAAGAGAGTGAGAGAGAGGGGGAGAGAGAGAGAGAGAGAGAGAGAGAGAGAGAGAGAGAGAGGGCGGGGGAGAGAGAGAGGGGGAGAGAGGGAGGAAGAGAGAGAAATAGAGAGAGGGGGGCGGGAGAGAGAGGGAGGGAGGGAGAGAAAGAGAGAGGGACGTAGGGAGGGAGAGAGAGAGACAAAGAGAGAGAGAGGGAGGGGGCAGAGAGAGAGAGCTAGGCTTGTGGGATAAAAGGCAACAGGGGTAGAACCCCCTCCATCATCCTGCCCTCCAGGAGGCCCAGAGAATGAAGGATGAACAGAGGGATGAATGGAGGGATGAACGGAGGGATGCATGGAGGGATGAGAGGCCTGGCAGGGTGATGGAGATGTGAAGCACATTTAGATGTATCTTTTGCTGGTTAAAAAGCTGTTGACATTTTTCCTCCCTGTCTCTCTCTTTCTCTCCCCTTTTGTTGCCTTTGGAGAGAAAATCCATGCAAATATTGGCACACCATGCATTCAAAACAGGGGGAAAGGCATATTCACAATGTCAGGCTGGTTATTATTTTACACTGGGGCTCTTTTGAAACCAAAACAGCTGGAAAGAGCATGTGTCTCCCACAAGGTAATGTATGTTGTGTTGCACACTGTCACCGGTAGGGATTCCAGTAGAGCATCCATCTATGCACCACTGCCAAACTGTGGCATTACCAGGGAGTTCTGTTCTACACCTGGCACAGGAATACAAACCAGGTTTACCACATGACGTCTCCTGTGATATGCTGTGATCGACTGGGAAACGAAGCGTGTTAAAGGGTTGATGCATCCAAATTAACCTCTTCCCATGGTTCCATTTCCCCCTCTCTCCCCCCTTCCTCTCTTCTCTCTTTCTATCCACTATTTCCCCACTTTACGGAATTTGCTGAAACACAACATCTGTGTTGTCACGCTGGGGTAGAGGAGGGGGGATATGGAGAGTCTTAGACTCTTTTTCCTGGAGCGCCAGTTCACGCTCTGATCCAGGCAGAGCTGAGGCACGGCTCGCCCCAGGGAAGGCTCCAGGGCCTGGGTCAGCCATATGGCGGCAGAAGCACCCGGTCCCGGAGGGTCCAGCCCAGCACAGATAAGCTGGTTCAGCATCAGCTGCTTCCTGCATGACCAGGGCCCAGGCCTGGGCTGTAGCAACGAGCAGGTACAGGGGGGCAGCAAGCAGGTGCTCTGAGGGGGAGAAAGAATTGTAAATGGTTTCATCCATGGAATCTTGCAACACTAAGGGAAACAACACATATAGAATCTGCTGAATCCCAGTGATGTACAGTAACACCAACACTGTATGATCGATTGTCGTTCCACTGTAGCTGTTTTTGTGTATTCTTTCTGTGATACTCCTGCACTGCCTGGTGAATTCTCAGGTATCTCCTGGGTTGTGTTCATTAGGGTACAATGTAGCACATTTTTAAAAACAAGTGTTTTTTTTATTCAACAAGTCCCGCTATTACCTTGTTGTTTCACTGCATTTTCTTCCATTTTGTGCCTATTGAACACAACCCTGATTTGCTTTCCATTAATAGCAGAAATGTGGAGAGCACTGAGGTCACATCTGAGGGATGTATTTTGGGAATCATCCTCTTTGTGTCTTATAAGCCTATCTGGGCTGTGGTTAATGTCTACATTACATGGGAAATATGGCAATAGTAGCCTGAACTCTAGCGACATTGGCGAATTGGAAATATATTAAAACGGGCACCAGAGAAGCGTTATTGCAATGTTTCCATGTCAGTTAGTTTCTCTGCTGTGTGACAAATCTAATAAGGCAAGAGACGGTATAGGATCACTATCATAACTGGGCCTTTGACTTATTCTGGTATGGAATGTGCAGTTTTTCAGAAGGAGAACAGTACTCTGTCCTCCATAGTCGTGGGAAGAAAGGGTGCTAAGGGTGCTGCAGCAGCCCCTGAAAAAACGTTTGACATCCCCATTGTTGCACCTGAATATAGTTTTTAAAACAGGCTTGGATTCTGCCACCGGTTTAGGTGTTTAATGCAACAAAAGCCAAGGCCCGCAGGACCTCACCACTGCTGGGCTTCTATTACACAGAAACAGACAGACCATTTATCTGCTCCAAGCCAGGTACACTGGTACACAATTCTCCTCTGACAGAACGGACTGTACCATTCTCCTCTGACAGAACGGACTGTACCATTCTCCTCTGACAGAACGGACTGTACCATTCTCCTCTGACTGAACGGACTGTACCATTCTCCTCTGACAGAACGGACTGTACCATTCTCCCTTATTTATTTCACCTTTATTTGACCAGGTAGGCAAGTTGAGAACAAGTTCTCATTTACAATTGCGACCTGGCCAAGATAAAGCAAAGCAGTTCGACACATACAACAACACAGAGTTACACATGGAGTAAAACAAACATACAGTCAATAATACAGTAGAAACAAGTCTATATACGATGTAAGCAAATTAGGTGAGATAAGAGAGGCAAAAAAAGGCCATGGTGGCAAATTAAATACAATATAGCTAGTAAAACACTGTAATGGTAGATTTGCAGTGGAAGATTGTGCAAAGTAGAAATAAAAATAATGGGGTGCAAAAGGAGCAAAATGAATAAATAAATAAAATAAAATAAATACAGTAGGGAAAGAGGTAGTTGTTTGGGCTAAATTATAGATGGGCTATGTACAGGTGCAGTAATCTGTGAGCTGCTCTGACAGTTGGTGCTTAAAGCTAGTGAGGGGGAGATGTGTTTCCAGTTTCAGAGATTTTTGTAGTTCGTTCCAGTCATTGGCAGCAGAGAACTGGAAGGAGGTGGCCAAAGAAATAATTGGTTTTGGGGGTGACCAGAGAGATATACCTGCTGGAGCACGTGCTACAGGTGGGTGATGCTATGGTGACCAGTGAGCTGAGATAAGGGGGGACTTTACCTAGCAGGGTCTTGTAGATGACATGGAGCCAGTGGGTTTGGCGACGAGTATGAAGCGAGGGCCAGCCAATGAGAGCGTACAGGTCGTAATGGTGGGTAGTATAGGGGGCTTTGGTGACAAAACGGATGGCACTGTGATAGACTGCATCCAATTTGTTGAGTAGGGAAATTGGAGGCTATTTTGTAAATGACATTGCCAAAGTCGAGGATTGGTAGGATGGTCAGTTTTACAAGGGTATGTTTGGCAGCATGAGTGAAGGATGCTTTGTTGCGAAATAGGAAGCCAATTCTAGATTTAACTTTGGATTGGAAATGTTTGATGTGGGTCTGGAAGGAGAGTTTACAGTCTAACCAGACACCTAGGTATTTGTAGTTGTCCACGTATTCAGAGCCGTCCAGAGTAGTAATGTTGGACAGGCGGGCAGGTGCGGGCAGCGATCGGTTGAAGAGCATGCATTTAGTTTTACTTGTATTTAAGAGCAATGGGAGGAGAGTTGTATGGCATTGAAGCTTGTCTGGAGGGCTGTTAACACAGTGTCCAAAGAAGGGCCAGAAGTATACAGAATGGTGTCGTCTGCGTAGAGGTGGATCAGAGACTCACCAGCAGCAAGAGCGACATCATTGATGTATACAGAGAAGAGGTCCAAGAATTGAACCCTGTGGCACCCCCATAGAGACTGCCAGAGACTACCAAGGCTGTCGAGTCTGCCGATGTGGTGATTGACAGAGTCAAAAGCCTTGGCCATCAACGAATACGGCTGCACAGTAATGTTTCTTATCAATGGCTGTTAAGATATCGTTTAGGACCTTGAGCGTGGCTGAGGTGCACCCATGACCAGCTCTGAAACCAGATTGCATAGCAGAGAAGGTATGGTGAGATTCGAAATGGTCGGTAATCTGTTTGTTGACTTGGCTTGACTTGGCAGGGTAGGGGCCTCCCGGGTGGCGCAGTGGTTAAGGGCACTGTACTGCAGCGCCAGCTGCGCCACCAGAGACCCCGGGTTCGCGCCCACGCACCAGCCACTCCTGTGGTGGGCCGGGCTCAGCATTCAAGAAATGTAGAACCAGACACAAAAACACAAAAACATCCTATGGCGTTCTGCATTAGCATCAAACAGCCACTGTGATATGCAACTTTTCAGGGAAGCTAGAAACCAATATCCACAGGCAGTTAGAAAAGCCAAGGCTAGCTTTTTCAAGCAGAAATTTGCTTCCTGCAACACTAACTCAAAAAAGTTCTGGGACACTGTAAAGTCCATGGAGAATAAGAACACCTCCTCCCAGCTGCCCACTGCACTGAAGATAGGAAACACTGTCACCACTGATAAATCCACTATAATTGAGAATTTTTCTACGGTTGGCCACCTGGCTATCCCTATCCCAGTCAACAGCACAGCACAGCAACTCCCCCAAGCCTTCCCCATTTCTCCTTCTCCCAAATCCAGTCAGCTGATGTTCTGAAAGAGCTGCAAAATCTGGACCCCTACAAATCAGCCGGGCTAGACAATCTGGACCCTTTCTTTCTAAAATTATCTGCCAAAATTGGATACCACGAAATTGGGGAGAAAAAGGGGTTAAAGAAAAAAAGAAAAAAATAAGAAAAAAAAAGAAAAGAAAGGCAGATGTTTCTGTAGCAGTTTCTTTTCTTTTTTTCTTTTCCCCCTTTTCTCCCCAATTTCATGGTATCCAATTGTTTTAGTAGCTACTATCTTGTCTCATCGCTACAACTCCCATACGGGCTCGGGAGAGACGAAGGTTGAAAGTCATGCGTCCTCCACACTGCTTCTTAATTAACACAGCGCCATCCAACCCGGAAGCCCAATGTGTCGGAGGAAACACTGTGCACCTATGGTGTCCAGAGCACAGCTGGGGGCAGAGGGTGGTCTATAGCAGGCGGCAACGGTGAGAGACTTGTTTTTAGAGAGGTGGATTTTTAAAAGTAGAAGTTCAAATAGTTTGGGTACAAGATCTGGATAGTAGGACATAACTCTGCAGGCTATCTTTGCAGTAGATTGCAACACCGCCCCCTTTGGCAGTTCTATCTTGTCTGAAAATGTTGTAGTTAGGGATGAACATTTCAGAATTTTTGGTGGTCTTCCTAAGCCAGGATTCAGACACAGCTAGAACATCCGGGTTGGCAGAGTGTGCTAAAGCAGTGAATAAAACAAACTTAGGGAGGAGGCTTCTAAAGTTAACATGCATGAAACCAAGGCTATTACGGTTACAGAAGTCATCAAAAGAGAGCGCCTGTGGAATAGGAGTGGAGCTAGGCACTGCAGGGCCTGGATTCACCTCTTCATCACCAGAGGTACACAATTCTCCTCTGACAGAACGGACCGTACCATTCTCTTCTGACTGAACGGACTGTACCATTCTTCTCTGACAGAATGGACTGTACCATTCTCCTCTGACTGAACAGACCTTACCATTCTCCACTAACTGAACGGACTGTACCATTCTCCTCTGACTGAACATACCTTACCATTCTCCACTAACTGAACGCACTGTAGCATTCTCCTCTGACAGAACAGATTGTACCATTCTCCTCTGACTGACGGACTGTACCATTCTCCTTTGACAGAATGGACCGTACCATTCTCCACTGAGAGAACGGACCGTACCATTCTTATCTGACAGACCGGACCGGACAAATTTTCCTCTGGCTGAACAGACCATACCATTCTCCTCTGACTGAACAGACTGTACCATTCTCCTCTGACTAAACAGGCCATACCATTCTCCTCTGACAGAACAGATTGTACCATTCTCCACTAACTGAACGGACTGTACCATTCTCTTCTGACAGATCGGACTGTACTATTCTCCCTTCACAGAACGTAGCGTAACATTCTCCTCTGACTGAACGCACTGAACCTTTATCCTCTGAGAGAACGGACTGTACCATTCTCATCTGACAGACAGGACCGTACCATTCTCCTCTGACTGAACAGACTGTACCATTCTCCTCTGACTGAACAGACTGTACCATTCTCCTCTGAAAGAATGGACTGTACCATTCTCCTCTGACAGAACGGACTGTACCAGTCTCCCTTGACAGAACATATTGTACCATTCTCCTCTGACAGAACGGACTGTACCATTCTCTTCTGACTGAATGTACTGTACCATTCTCCTCTGACAGAACGGACTGTACTATTCTCCCTTCACAGAACGTATCGTAACATTCTCATCTGACTGAACGGACTGAACCTTTATCCTCTGGCAGAATGGACCGTACCATTCTCCCCTGCTAGAATGGACCGTATCATTCCCCTCTGGCAAAACGGACTGTACCATTCTCCTCTGACAGAACGGACCATACCATTATCTGTGTGTACCAGACACATTGGTGGACTCTCCATAGAGGAGGTGGACACAAATGAGATATGCTCCATTTTGGCTGTGAGTCACACATATACAGTATGGATGAAGGCAATTCTTGGTTTCTGTGTTCACTCAGTAGAGTAGTATTGAGACCGTACACAGTCATACAGACCCTCCTTGACTACATGTAGTAGGGATCAAACAATGATTCATGTACATGTTTCATAGTGAATAAAGTGCTCAATAGACTTAGATTACATTGGTGGTTTAACACCATGGAGGGGGGGGGGGGGGGGGGGGGCTATATTCAAAGCTAAGTGGCCCACATCCCTCCCTCTACAAAATCTGCTTTCTACATATTCAACATTCCCGTGTACAAGGCATTCCTCCTTTTGTTGTTCACGTTGTGTGTGTGTGTGTGTTTGTGTGTGTGTGTGTGTGTGTGTGTGTGTGTGTGTGTGTGTGTGTGTGTGTGTGTGTGTGTGTGTGTGTGTGTGTGTGTGTGTGTGTGTGTGTGTGTGTGTGTGTGTGTGTGTGTGTGTGAGAGAGAGAGAGAGAGTTGCTCCCAGGTTGAATGATTTTGCATTAGAAGCACTAAGTGTACCTTTTCAACACCTCTCATGTCGAACCAGACTGGACAAGGTGAGGTTAAATGCATCAAAGCCCTGTCAACATTACTTCCAGGTAGCCACAGCAGTGCAACATTATGGTCTATTTTTTGTATTAATTTAGTAGGCTATGACTAATATTCAATAGGCCAACTTTTTATTATTTTATACTGAAGGTTATTAACGTTATTAACGTTAAAACGCAATTTGTTCGATTACCTTCGTAACATGATTTTCTTTTAAACAATTCCAGAGCATCCCTACTGTGGTTAAAGTTGTTGGAATCCTTGCAAGTTAGGACAGTTTGACAGTTTAGCTGTGAGCAACAGTTCACAGTTCAGCGTGTGAGCTACAGTTCAGCGCGTGAACAGGACTGTCATCCTTTTACATGTTCATAACTTTATCATGAACATCTCGGTATCAATTTACCCACACAACATTGTTATTTTCTCCACAATTGAAATGGCCAACTACAAATCTGTTTTTGTCTTGGGGACATATTTCCACTTCTGGGGTTTATGCAAACAAACTAATAATTCAACAACTCACTACCAGTCTGACTAGGCTACGGTATTTACCAACAAATGTCTCCCATTTATTGTCAATATTAAACCAAAGGTTGAATAAATAAATATCATACCAAATTTATTGTAAAACTAAAAGGAGGTATATCGATTTATAGACCTAAAATCGAAATGAGCTTGTTACTGTCAATTGTCAAAAAGTCTTCAGCCAGGTGTGTTTCAGCACGAAATTAGTCACACATGACCTGGTTTCTAAATGATTGGGCCTAATGGAACATATTAATAGGCCACTAACAACAATGTCAACATATCCACGAGTACTCATTACTATGCACTCTTAGAAAAAGGGGATCCAAAAGGGTTATTCGGCTGTCGCCATAGGAGAACCCTTTTTGGTTCTTGGTACAACCCTTTTTTGGTTCCAGGTAGAACCCCTTTTGGGTTCCATGTAGAGCCCTCTGTGGAAAGGATTCTACATGGAACCCGAAAGTGTTCTACCTGGAACCAAACAAAGAGTGTGGTGATCTGGGATCAGTTAATCAGTTACCCAACCTCCAATATAAGTTAAATAGAAAAACAGTGTCACTCAGCTTGGAAGGCCTATATCCCTTGCCTCCTATTCAATGCTGTCCCTGACAAAGTAACACAGTTGTCAACTACAGGTCTCTACCACACACTCACCAATGACATTATAAAGTATTCCTGTCTGATGTGTTCCACCTCTCACCAGTTAATTTGCTTCACCACCATGAAACAGTAAGGAAATGCAACCAAATGCAAAACCACTCCGATCTGTGATCTCAATTTATGTACACTAATTATGGTCGGATGTGAATGAAATTATAAAACTGATGTATTAGGAACATATTAAATACCCTCTCCCCAGCGAAGCTTGACTAGAGAGAGAGAGAGAGAGAGAGAGACAGACAGACAGAGAGAGAGAGAGAGAGAGAGAGAACCTCAGTACCTAGAGAGAAAGAGTGAATCAGAGAGTGATTGAAATGTGGAGACAAAAAAAGAATCAGTATATTTCTGCATATCCTGTGTTTCCAGATCATCAGCTTGTCATTTCGGTTTTGTTTGGAGTCTCAGACTTGATTGAGGGATTTGATGGAGATGCTCATATTAACAAACTGACATGTTATTGTGTGTCTCTCTGAGTGACACCATTTTGGTCTTCATCTCTAATAGAAAATGTCTTTCCTTTTGTATTGATAATGTTCTCTTAGAGACCTGCTGCAGGGGCCACTGGGAGACTCCTCCTTTCTTATATCAGTCTCTTTGTTGATAGACTCACACACACACACACACACACACACACACACACACACACACACACACACACACACACACACACACACATGGTTTCTTTCTAGTTGACAATATATGATGATAAATTGAATATATTTCACATTCGCCAATTATGAATTCGATAGAGGCCCATCGAGGCCTTACCCTCTCTCACCTAGTTTGCTAATTCATCTGCTATGTTTATGCTGAACCATTATCACCTTGACAGTTATTTGTCCTTCATCTCTGGAAGGGTCTCTTTCATGCCACATAGCTAGGCTGGATGTGACACCTCTCTCTGAATCCACTGATCAGGCGTGTCGTGCTGGGGACAAAAGCCCAAACGACACTGAGATGACTCTAACTGAGACGTGTCATGATTCTTGAAGATAGATATGAGATATTTTTAAATTAGGGGTTAATGAAGAAGGACTTTGTGATTCTGGAATGTCTAATGTTAATGTTCTCCTTTGGATATAAAAATAATATTTTACTATTTTTTTTCCTGGATCAAAAGTGATGGAGTAGTGTTTCTGTGTGCCTGTGTGAATCAGGTACTCTTTCTGGTGTGACTGACAAGACAATAGGAACGTTAACCCTCATCAGGGGCCATATGTATCAAATGCATCAGAGTAGGCGTGCAGATCTGGGATCAGGTCCCCCATGTCTATGTGATCTTATTTATTATGATTTAAAAGGCTAAACTGATCCTCGATCAGCAATCCTACTCTGAGACACTTGGTACATACAGCCTTTGTTTGTCATACTGATGCCATACTCCTGTGAAAGCACTCAAATGGAATGCAATGGGAGATAAATACAGGACAATTATGTAGATGGGAAGAAAATCTGCTCTAGTTTTAAAGTTTAGAACATATGAATCTAAGCTATAGCCAGCTAGCACATAACGTTCTGAGAACCACATGTTTCTTAGATCTTGGTGAGAGCATGGTTATCATCCTGTGGTTATTTTGCATACAACCTTCCAACAATGTTCTGAGAATGGTACAGGACACCCAGCTAGCACACAATGTTCTGAGAACCATATGGTTCTCAGGGGGAATTTCAGTACTTCAGCATAATGTTTCCTACAGGTTTCCACATGATTCTATTTAAAGTAATATTCTCAAATTGTTCAGAGAACGTTAAGAAACAATGTTCTTCTGTGGGAATTTCAGTACTTCAGCATTACGCTTTTTGCAGGTTTCCTGATGGGTCTATATAAAGCTATGTTCTCAGAACATTTCGAAAACTTTCCATAAAAATCACAAGAAAACATTAGTAACTCTCAAAGAACATTCTAAGAATGTTATTTAAAAAGCATACATTCCGTTCTCAGCATCAACAAAACTCTCTCCATCCTCTATCTTGTTACCTGTCTGGGAACGGGTTCCGCCAACAGCCAATGAAATTGCAGGGTGCCAAATACAAATCAACAGAAATCTCATACATCAAATTTCTAGTATTAGACACCATTTTAAAGATAAAATTCTCGTTAATCCATCCGTCTGATTTCGAAAGCTCCACAGGTGATTATGTTAGGTCACCACCAAGTCACTAAAAATCCAAGCCAGGAGTCACAAGAAGCACAAATAGAGATAAAATTAATCACTAACCTTTGATGATCTTCATCAGATGACACTCATAGGACTTCATGTTACACTATACATGTATGTTTTGTTCGGTAAAGTTCATATTTATATCCAAAAATCTAATTTTACATTGGTGTGTTATGTTCAGTAGTTCCAAAACATACAGTGATTTTGCAGAGAGTCACATCAATTTACAGAAATAGTCATTATAAATGTTGATGAAAATACATGTGTTATACATGGAAATTTAGATAAACTTCTCCTTAATGCAACCGCTGTGTCAGATTTCCAAAAAACTTTAAGGAAAAACATAATCTGAGTACTGAGCTCAGAGCCCAAAACAGCCAAAAGAAATATCCACCATGTTGCGCAGTCAACATTAGTCAGAAATAGCATTATAAATATTAACTTACCTTTGATGATCTTCATCAGAATGCACTCCAAGGAATCCCAGTTAGACAAAATTATTTGATTTGTTCCATAAAGTCCATCATTTATGTCCAAATAGCTTCATTTGTTAGGGCGTTAGGTAAACAAATCCAAACGCGCGTTCAGGTCCAGCCGAACATCGGATGAAAATGTCCAAAAGTTATATTACAGGTCATAGAAACTTGTCAAACTAAGTATAGAATCAATCTTTAGGATGTTTTTATCATAAATGCTCAATAATGTTCCAACCGGAGAATTCCATTGTCTGTAGAAAAGCAATGGAACGAGAGCTACCTCTCATGTGAAATGCTCGTGACTGAGATCGAGGCTGCTGCCAGACCTCTGACTCAATCCCCTCTCATCCGGCCCCCCTTCACAGTAGAAGCCTGAAACAACGTTCTAAAGATGGTTGACATCTCGTGGAAGCCATATGAAGTGCAAAATGACCCATATCCCACTGTGTATTCGATAGGGGCTGAGTTTCAAAAACTACAAACTTCAGATTTCCCACTTCCTGTTTGGATTTTTTCTCAGGTTTTTGCCTGCCATATGAGTTCTGTTATACTCACAGGCATCATTCAAACAGTTTTAGAAACTTCAGAGTGTTTTCTATCCAATACTAATATGAATATGCATATATTAGCATCTGGGACTGAGTAAGAGGCAGTTTACTCGGGGCACGCTATTCATCCAAAAGTGAAAATGCTGCCCCCTATCCCAAAGAAGTTGTAAGGGTGTTCAGGTGTGTTGGTCATGCCCACTAATTGTTTCCTTTAAAATGGGGTCTGTTTCACCTATCTTTGTGCTTGTCTCCAACCTCTCCAGGTTTCCCCCTTTATCCCCAGTGTATTTATACCTGTGTTCTCTGTTTGTCTGTTGCCAGTTTGTCTTGTCATGTCAAGTCAACCAGCGTGACCTTGAGCCTGCCTGCTGCCCTATAACCTTTAGACTCTGACCTGGTTAATGAACTTCTGCATGTCGTCGACCTGCCTCTTGCCTGTCCCTTGCTTTTTAATAAATATCAGAGACTTGAGCCATCGGCCTCCTGTGTCTGCATCTGGGTCTCGCCCTGTGTCATTATAGAATAGACTAAAATGAACAGCTTTGTATGAGTTAAAAAACATATTTGCTCCATTCTGGTGACACGGTGGACTAATTCAATGGATAGAGAACAGAAGATCAATGGTTCAACTCTCACTGATGCCATGCCATAATAAAAAAGACGTGTTTGCATGATTAATGCTGAAGTAAATACTTTTCCTTGTGTCTTATCTGTGCTTGGAGTTTAAGGATAAAACAAACAAAAAAACATTAACATACATTTCTGTTCTCAGAATGTTAATAAAACCTCCCAGGAAAACATTCAGAGAACCATAGTAAAACATTCTCAGAACCTCCCTGCAACTTATGAACATTCCCAGAACAGGTGAAATTTTCACTTCCATTCTCAGAACATTTAAAAAACTCTAGGTATTACCGGTCAGGAAACGTATGGTTTCATTCCCAGATCCAATGGGACACCAACATACGTTCATACAACTTCCAAGAAACCAACTGTGCTAGCTGGGTATGTATTCAGATATTTAATTCACCCTCAGTAATCTGCACAGTTTCATTTGAAGTGACATGTTGGACATTTGAAATCAGATTGATGATAGATGTCTCAGCCATTAGGCTATTAGGCTACCAAGAACCCACGTTCCACTCCACCTTGTACAAATGTAATAATTGTCAGTGGCCCCTCATGTAGGCTAAAACATTACAACCACTATTGCTCTAGCCACTAGCCCTCTCTGACAGACACTAGACTGGAATGTAAGTTATACACAGTTCATTTTGATTTTATCCAGCAGTTAAAAACGTTCTTCACATGTCCAGCGTGAGAACGCAATTACAGCTTAGTCAGGCACATATTCAAGTCTTTCTTTAGTGGCCCCACTCAGACTGAAGCAGAAACAGAATGTCCTTCAATCAAAGGCTGATAATAATCATTCATGCTCTGGGGTGCTCCAGGTATGCCATAAGGTCTCGTCTTCTAGGTCACGTCCAACATCATTGCTCAATATACAGATAAAGGATGTATAATTTAATAAGCAGGCAGAAGCGTTAAATAATTCATATATTCAAGTTCATTATGGCAAGAAACAGCGATATTGTGATATAATGATTTTTACTTTTGACCTTGGTCTCTGTGGATGAGCTTCCTTTTCGAGTTTTAGTTATAGCTTAACACTTCAAAATGATCCGAAAGACGCCTCATTCGGTATTCAAGAAATTGATGCCTTTTATTTTAAATAAAATATGTTGTAAGAAAGGTGGGAGTACCTGGACTCTTTGGTTTGAATTAAATATGGCATAAGAAACGAAAGGTATCGCTAATGACTGGATGAGTTTTCCCCTCATTTATTAATATTTGTCTGATTTCTCTATTCATAAAGACGACTAGCAGTCCTCTGAGATTGAACTAGGAAAGATGGAGGGGATTGTCTGATATGAAAGGTTGACAGGAGAACTAATGCTTCCTGAAAAGTCTCTAATGATGGTATTGTCGTGTCTTTACTATCATTAAATTGAAGACTTATAGTTTTTATCAAAGATTCTCTGTAATTAGTATTACGCGATCAACTGATTAATCATGTAACTGTAATTAACTAGGAAGTCGGGGCACCAAGGAAACATATTCAGATTACAAGGTTATAATTTCCTAATATAACCTTTCAGATATTTTCATATCTGATCCATAGTCTTCTGATTAATGAATTATTTACTTTACCTCACTTTAGTCTCATTCCAAACGTCGTAAATTGTTGGTTATCTACACGAACCCAGTCTTCACTATGAGTCATCCATACATCAATTGTCAGAAAAATCATTTATTTATTACTAACTAAGTAATTCACAGAAATGCATAAACCAACAAACATTAATGACATTAATGACATTAATTTGTTTCGTTATAGAATGGATGTTTCGGCGGTTGTCGTTCTTTGCGTTCAATGATACCGAATTCCTAGCTGCAGGCTAGTAATTAATATCAAAGACTTGTTCTTATTCTGTCGGTATCAATAGAATAAGAGTTGAACCGCGTGGTATGGTTAAAAGATTCAGCAATGGTCTACAACCTTTGTCCTCTCCTAATGGAGAAAAACATGGTCTGGTGATAATTTCTCAAAGTTGGGTTTTATTCGAAATTGCAGAAAAGGAGCTGTCCTAAGATGCCTGACCCTAACTGGGCTCAGGGGAGGTCGTCTGATTTAGTTCAAATCAAAAGGGAATTGTATTTTCTTTCATTAAACAGTCCAAAATCATATTACACAATTTGACAAACAGTATCATACTCACTCATTTATCTTATACAACAATTAGATGCAAACCTCATATCTGAGGATATTATATAAACAGCGTTATGGTAATGTGGCCACACCGTCTCCCATGAGCTTCCCCAAGTTGTGACAAACGGACCAGTTCGTAGCTGGATTCTTCACCGATCTTTTATACTTTCTCCGGAACATGAAATTTGTTCGTACCTCAAGTTCTGTGAGGTGGAAGAAATTCCTTTGTGCTCTATGAAAATGTACTCCCTCTATACTGTGTGTCCATGAGGAGATCCTCAGGAATTTACGACGTCTCTCTGACCACAGCAGCCTAGTTGAAGGAGGAAATGGGGGGGGGGGGGGCAGGGAGAGGGGGATGGGGCTTGCTATACCCAAAGAGGGCAACGTCATGACAGTATACAGCTTTTCATAGAACCTCACAGTGCTTACTTCCTATACCTTAACTCAGTAGTTAGGTCTGATAATGAATGGCCTGCTGCTTACTGGATGTCTCCTCCATAGACATGTCTTTACATTACAGTCATTTAGCAGACACTCTTATCCAGAGCAACTTACAGGAGCAATTAGGGTTAAGTGCATTGTTCATGCTTCACCTAGTCGGCTCAGGGATTTGAACCAGTGACCGTTCGGTGACTGGCCCAATGCTCTTAACCACTAGGCTATCTGCCGCCCAGCGGGGAGTTTTAGATTTAATTTGATTGATTTGACCATATGGCCCACCAGACTGACACAGATTGTCCTTGACACCAAGGGAAGTTTGAAAAGTGTAAATGTCATATCTAATAACTGAATAGCCCTTATTTCAGTAGCAGTTTGTGGTGTACTAGTCACTGTTGTTGTTCTGGACGTGGTACTTTAGCAGTGTAGTAGTTGTACAGTAGTACTGCAGTCATCGTTGAAGGACTAGCCTTGATCCTGTTGCAAATAGTGTTGTCTTTGTATCATGTATAACATGCTGTAACAGTCCATTTGTGTCTAGCAAATCTCATCTCATTAATTTTTCCAATTATTATTCCTTTTCGTTTTCTTTCAACTGGCAGCAAAACTCCACAGACCCGGACAGCCACTGTAAAATAATTAGCTACTCACCCAATATTGCCCCGTGTAGTGCAGGAGCAGGTCATCCTGCGGATTCTGACATTTTGAATTACTTGAACAATACCTGAAGCAATCTTTGGACCTAATTAACTTCCCTGTAAGACTGAATGTACACATCATTTAAGAAGATAGATAGGGAGGAGGGGATATCCCCACGCTAACCAAGGTACAGCCATCTCCTAGCCTCTCCCTTTATGTGGAAACAATACTGATTCTGATTCTACTGGTATGCGGGATATTATGTGTGTGTGTGTGTATGTGTGTGTGTGTGTGTGTGTGTGTGTGTGTGCACGTGAGGGGGGACCTCTCTTCTCTTTTCTTCCATCAAGTAATCAATATGCTGTTTGAATGAGTTCATTTGAATGCACTCAATCATCACCTCCTAATGTTCATGGCTCACGGGTGGAGAGCATCAGTTATGCAGGAGTGTTATATGGCGTCAGTTTGGGCCCATTCTATTAAAAATTCATGGGATCAAAAACATGCATCAAAATAGGAGCGCAGAGAATTACGTTTCTGTTTCTGTTCTGTTCTGAGGAAGCCCATAGCCCTCTTACTGAGCATCGAGCTCAGACCTATCTATAGGAGGATGAGATTAGTTTATTTTTATAACTCATCTGAGGATTTTGTTTTGATTTCACGAGTGGTAAATTATTATCTATCGAGCATGCCACTCCTACTCACTCCAATTCTATTGAGCCTGCCGCTCCTACTCACTCCAACTCTATTGAGCCCGCCGCTCCTCCTCGTTCCAACTCTATTGAGCCTGCAGCTCCTAATCACTCCAACTCTATTGAGCCTGCCGCTCCTCCTCCTCACTACCTCTTTTGAGCCTGCCGCTCCTCCTCACTCAAACTCTATTGAGCCCGACGCACTTCCTCGTTCCAACTCCATTGAGCCCGCCGCTCCTAATCACTCCAACTCTATTGAGCCTGCCGCTCTTCCTCCTCACCAACTACATTGAGCCTGCCAGTCCTCCGCCTCACCAACTCCATTGAGCCTGCCGCTCCTCCTCCTCACCAACTCTATTGAGCCTGCCGGTCCTTCTCACTCCAACTCTATTGAGCCTGCATATCCTCCTCACCAACTCTATTAAGCCTGCCACTCCTCCTTACAACTCAATTGAGCCTGTCGCTCCTCCTCACTCCAACTCTATTGAGCCTGCCAATCCTCCTAACCAACTCTATTGAGCCTACCTCTCCTCCTCACTCCAACTCTATTGAGCCTGCCGCTCCTCTACCTCACCAACACTATTGAGCCTGCCGCTCCTCCTCACCAACTCTATTGAGTCTGACGCTCCTCCTCACTCCAACTCTATTGAGCCTACCGCTCCTCCTCACTCCAACTCTATTGAGCCTGCCGCTCCTCCTCCTCACTACCTCTTTTGAGCCTGCCGCTCCTCCTCACTCAAACTCTATTGAGCCCGACGCACTTCCTCGTTCCAACTCCATTGAGCCCGCCGCTCCTAATCACTCCAACTCTATTGAGCCAGCCGCTCTTCCTCCTCACCAACTACATTGAGCCTGCCAGTCCTCCGCCTCACCAACTCCATTGAGCCTGCCGCTCCTCCTCCTCACCAACTCTATTGAGCCTGCCGCTCCTCCTCACTCCAACTCTATTGAGCCTGCCGGTCCTTCTCACTCCAACTCTATTGAGCCTGCATATCCTCCTCACCAACTCTATTAAGCCTGCCACTCCTCCTTACAACTCAATTGAGCCTGTCGCTCCTCCTCACTCCAACTCTATTGAGCCTGCCAATCCTCCTAACCAACTCTATTGAGCCTACCTCTCCTCCTCACTCCAACTCTATTGAGCCTGCCGCTCCTCTACCTCACCAACACTATTGAGCCTGCCGCTCCTCCTCACCAACTCTATTGAGTCTGACGCTCCTCCTCACTCCAACTCTATTGAGCCTACCGCTCCTCCTCACTCCAACTCTATTGAGCCAGTCGCTCCTCCTTACTCCAACTCTATTGAGCCTGCCAATCCTCCTCACCAACTCTATTGAGCCTGCCACTCCTCCTCACAACTCTATTGAGCCTGCTGCTCCTCCTCCTCACCAACTATATTGAGCCTGCCACTCCTCCTCCTCACCAACTCTATTGAGCCCGCCGCTCCTAATCACTCCAACTCTATTGAGCCTGCCGCTCCTCCTCCTCACCAACTATATTGAGCCTGCCACTCCTCCTCCTCACTCCAACTTTATTGAGCCTGCAGGTCCTCCTCACTCCAACTCTATTGAGTGTGCATATCCTCCTCATTCCAACTCTATTAAGCCTGCCACTCCTCAACCCAACTCAATTGAGCCTGTCGCTCCTCCTCACTCCAACTCTATTGAGCCTGCCAATCCTCCTAACCAACTCTATTGAGCCTGCAACTCCTCCTCACAACTCAATTGAGCCTGTTGCTCCTCCTCAACCCAACTCTATTGAGTCTTCCGCTCCTCCCCACTCAAACTCTACTGAGCCTGCCGCTCCTCCTCACCAACTCAATTTAGCCTTCCGCTCCTCCTCACTCCAACTTTATTGAGCCTGCCACTCCTCCTCCTCACCTACTCTATTGAGCCTGCCACTCCTCCTCACCAACTCTATTGAGCCTAACACTAGTCTTCACAACTCAATTGAGTCTGCCTCTCCTCCTCACTCCAACTCTATGGAGCCTGCCGTTCCTCCTCATTCCAACTCTATTGAGCCTGCCACTCCTCCTCACTCCAACTCTATTGAGCCTGCCGCTCCTCCTCGCTCCAACTCTATTGAGTCTTCTGCTCCTCCTCACTCCAACTCTATTGAGCCTGCCACTCCTCCTCACCAACTCTATTGAGCCTGCCGCTCCTCCTCACCAACACTATTGAGCCCGCAGCTCCTCCTCGCTCCAAATCTATTGAGCCTGCCTCTCCTCCTTGCTCCAACTCTATTGAGTCTTCCGCTCCTCCTCACTCAAACTCTACTGAGCCTGCCGCTCCTCCTCACCAACTCTATTTAGCCTTCCGCTCCTCCTCACTCCAATTTTATTGAGCCTGCCAATCCTCCTCCTCACCAACTCTATTGAGTCTGCCGATCCTCCTCACTCCAACTCTATTGAGCCTGCCACTCCTCCACACCAACTCTATTGAGCCTTCCGCTCCTCCTCACTCAAACTTTATTGAGTCTGCCACTCCTCCTCCTCACAACTCAATTGAGTCTGCCTCTACTCCTCACTCCAACTCTGTTGAGCCTGCCGTTCCTCCTCATTCCAACTCTATTGAGCCTGCCGCTCCTCCTCACACCAACTCTATTGAGCATGCCGCTCCTCCTCACCAACGCTATTGAGCCCGCCGCTCCTCCTCGCTCCAACTTTATTGAGCCTGCCTCTCCTCCTCGCTCCAACTCTATTGAGTCTGCCGCTCCTCCTTGCTCCAACTCTATTGAGCCTGCGGGTCCTCCTCACTCAAACTCTATTGAGCCTTCCGCTCCTCCTCACTCAAACTTTATTGAGTCTGCCACTCCTCCTCCTCACCAACTCTATTGAGCCTTCCGCTCCTCCTCCTCACCAACGCTATTGAGCCTGCCGCTCCTCCTCGCTCCAACTTTATTGAGCCTGCCTCTCCTCCTCGCTTCAACTCTATTGAGTCTGCCGCTCCTCCTTGCTCCAACTCTATTGAGTCTTCCGCTCCTCCCCACTCAAACTCTACTGAGCCTGCCGCTCCTCCTCACCAACTCTATTTTGCCTTCCGCTCCTCCTCACTCCAACTTTATTGAGGCTGCCACTCCTCCTCCTCACCAACTCTATTGAGCCTGCCGCTCCTCCTCACCAACTCTATTTAGCCTTCCGCTCCTCCTCACTCCAACTATATTGAGCCTGCCACTCCTCCTCCTCACCAACTCTATTGAGTCTGCCGATCCTCCTCACTCCAACTCTATTGAGCCTGCCACTCCTCCACACCAACTCTATTGAGCCTTCCGCTCCTCCTCACTCAAACTTTATTGAGTCTGCCACTCCTCCTCCTCACAACTCAATTGAGTCTGCCTCTCCTCCTCACTCCAACTCTGTTGAGCCTGCCGTTCCTCCTCATTCCAACTATATTGAGCCTGCCGCTCCTCCTCACACCAACTCTATTGAGCATGCCGCTCCTCCTCACCAACGCTATTGAGCCCGCCGCTCCTCCTCGCTCCAACTTTATTGAGCCTGCCTCTCCTCCTCGCTCCAACTCTATTGAGTCTGCCGCTCCTCCTTGCTCCAACTCTATTGAGCCTGCCGCTCCTCCTCACTCAAACTCTATTGAGCCTTCCGCTCCTCCTCACTCAAACTTTATTGAGTCTGCCACTCCTCCTCCTCACCAACTCTATTGAGCCTTCCGCTCCTCCTCCTCACCAACGCTATTGAGCCTGCCGCTCCTCCTCACCAACTCTATTGAGCCTGCCGCTCCTCCTCACCAACTCTATTTAGCCTTCCGCTCCTCCTCACTCCAACTTTATTGAGGCTGCCACTCCTCCTCCTCACCAACTCTATTGAGTCTGCCGATCCTCCTCACTCCAACTCTATTGAGCCTGCCACTCCTCCACACCAACTCTATTGAGCCTTCCGCTCCTCCTCACTCAAACTTTATTGAGTCTGCCACTCCTCCTCCTCACAACTCAATTGAGTCTGCCTCTCCTCCTCACTCCAACTCTGTTGAGCCTGCCGTTCCTCCTCATTCCAACTCTATTGAGCCTGCCGCTCCTCCTCACACCAACTCTATTGAGCATGCCGCTCCTCCTCACCAACGCTATATAGCCCGCCGCTCCTCCTCGCTCCAACTTTATTGAGCCTGCCTCTCCTCCTCGCTCCAACTCTATTGAGTCTGCCGCTCCTCCTTGCTCCAACTCTATTGAGCCTGCCGCTCCTCCTCACTCAAACTCTATTGAGCCTTCCGCTCCTCCTCACTCAAACTTTATTGAGTCTGCCACTCCTCCTCCTCACCAACTCTATTGAGCCTTCCGCTCCTCCTCCTCACCAACGCTATTGAGCCTGCCGCTCCTCCTCGCTCCAACTTTATTGAGCCTGCCTCTCCTCCTCGCTTCAACTCTATTGAGTCTGCCGCTCCTCCATGCTCCAACTCTATTGAGTCTTCCGCTCCTCCCCACTCAAACTCTACTGAGCCTGCCGCTCCTCCTCACCAACTCTATTTAGCCTTCCGCTCCTCCTCACTCCAACTTTATTGAGGCTGCCACTCCTCCTCCTCACCAACTCTATTGAGCCTGCCGCTCCTCCTCACCAACTCTATTTAGCCTTCCGCTCCTCCTCACTCCAACTTTATTGAGCCTGCCACTCCTCCTCCTCACCAACTCTATTGAGTCTGCCGATCCTCCTCACTCCAACTCTATTGAGCCTGCCACTCCTCCACACCAACTCTATTGAGCCTTCCGCTCCTCCTCACTCAAACTTTATTGAGTCTGCCACTCCTCCTCCTCACAACTCAATTGAGTCTGCCTCTCCTCCTCACTCCAACTCTGTTGAGCCTGCCGTTCCTCCTCATTCCAACTCTATTGAGCCTGCCGCTCCTCCTCACACCAACTCTATTGAGCATGCCGCTCCTCCTCACCAACGCTATTGAGCCCGCCGCTCCTCCTCGCTCCAACTTTATTGAGCCTGCCTCTCCTCCTCGCTCCAACTCTATTGAGTCTGCCGCTCCTCCTTGCTCCAACTCTATTGAGTCTGCCGCTCCTCCTCACTCAAACTCTATTGAGCCTTCCGCTCCTCCTCACTCAAACTTTATTGAGTCTGCCACTCCTCCTCCTCACCAACTCTATTGAGCCTTCCGCTCCTCCTCACCAACTCTATTGAGTCTGCCGCTCCTCCTCACCAACTCTATTGAACCTGCCACTCCTCCTCACAACTCAATTGAGTCTGCCTCTCCTCCCCACTCCAACTCTATTGAGCCTGCCGTTCCTCCTCATTCCAACTCTATTGAGCCTGCAGCTCCTCCTCACACCAACTCTATTGAGCCTGCTGCTCCTCCTCACCAACGCTGTTGAGCCCGCCGCTCCTCCTCGCTCCAACTTTATTGAGCCTGCCTCTCCTCCTCTCTCCAACTCTATTGAGTCTGCCGCTCCTCCTTGCTCCAACTCTATTGAGTCTTCCGCTCCTCCCCACTCAAACTCTACTGAGCCTGCCGCTCCTCCTCACCAACTCTATTTAGCCTTCCGCTCCTCCTCACTCCAACTTTATTGAGCCTGCCACTCCTCCTCCTCACCAACTCTATTGAGTCTGCCTCTCCTCCTCACTCCAACTCTATGGAGCCTGCCGTTCCTCCTCGCTCTAACTCTATTGAGTCTTCTGCTCCTCCTCACTCCAACTCTATTGAGCCTGCCGCTCCTCCTCACCAACTCTATTTAGCCTTCCGCTCCTCCTCACTCCAACTTTATTGAGCCTGCCACTCCTCCTCCTCACCAACTCTATTGAGTCTGCTGCTCCTCCTCACTCCAACTCTATTGAGCCTGCCACTCCTCCTCACCAACTCTATTGAGCCTGCCGCTCCTCCTCACCAACTCTATTGAGCCTGCTGCTCCTCCTCACCAACACTATTGAGCCCGCCACTCCTCCTCGCTCCAACTCTATTGAGCCTGCCCCTCCTCCTTGCTCCAACTCTATTGAGTCTTCCGTTTCTCCTCACTCAAACTCTACTGAGCCTGCTGCTCCTCCTCACCAACTCTATTTAGCCTTCCGCTCCTCCTCACTCCAACTCTATTGAGCCTGCCACTCCTCCTCACCAACTCTATTGAGCCTGCCACTAGTCTTCACAACTCAATTGAGTCTGCCTCTCCTCCTCACTCCAACTCTATTGAGCCTTCCGCTCCTCCTCACTCAAACTTTATTGAGTTTGCCACTCCTCCTCCTCACCAACTCTATTGAGCCTTCCGCTCCTCCTCCTCACCAACGCTATTGAGCCTGCCGCTCCTCCTCACCAACTCTATTGAGCCTGCCGCTCCTCCTCACCAACTCTATTTAGCCTTCTGCTCCTCCTCACTCCAACTTTATTGAGCCTGCCACTCCTCCTCCTCACCAACTCTATTGAGTCTGCCGATCCTCCTCACTCCAACTCTATTGAGCCTGCCACTCCTCCACACCAACTCTATTGAGCCTTCCGCTCCTCCTCACTCAAACTTTATTGAGTCTGCCACTCCTCCTCCTCACAACTCAATTGAGTCTGCCTCTCCTCCTCGCTCCAACTTTATTGAGCCTGCCTCTCCTCCTCGCTCCAACTCTATTGAGTCTGCCGCTCCTCCTTGCTCCAACTCTATTGAGCCTGCCGCTCCTCCTCACTCAAACTCTATTGAGCCTTCCGCTCCTCCTCACTCAAACTTTATTGAGTCTGCCACTCCTCCTCCTCACCAACTCTATTGAGCCTTCCGCTCCTCCTCCTCACCAACGCTATTGAGCCTGCCGCTCCTCCTCGCTCCAACTTTATTGAGCCTGCCTCTCCTCCTCGCTTCAACTCTATTGAGTCTGCCGCTCCTCCATGCTCCAACTCTATTGAGTCTTCCGCTCCTCCCCACTCAAACTCTACTGAGCCTGCCGCTCCTCCTCACCAACTCTATTTAGCCTTCCGCTCCTCCTCACTCCAACTTTATTGAGGCTGCCACTCCTCCTCCTCACCAACTCTATTGAGCCTGCCGCTCCTCCTCACCAACTCTATTTAGCCTTCCGCTCCTCCTCACTCCAACTTTATTGAGCCTGCCACTCCTCCTCCTCACCAACTCTATTGAGTCTGCCGATCCTCCTCACTCCAACTCTATTGAGCCTGCCACTCCTCCACACCAACTCTATTGAGCCTTCCGCTCCTCCTCACTCAAACTTTATTGAGTCTGCCACTCCTCCTCCTCACAACTCAATTGAGTCTGCCTCTCCTCCTCACTCCAACTCTGTTGAGCCTGCCGTTCCTCCTCATTCCAACTCTATTGAGCCTGCCGCTCCTCCTCACACCAACTCTATTGAGCATGCCGCTCCTCCTCACCAACGCTATTGAGCCCGCCGCTCCTCCTCGCTCCAACTTTATTGAGCCTGCCTCTCCTCCTCGCTCCAACTCTATTGAGTCTGCCGCTCCTCCTTGCTCCAACTCTATTGAGTCTGCCGCTCCTCCTCACTCAAACTCTATTGAGCCTTCCGCTCCTCCTCACTCAAACTTTATTGAGTCTGCCACTCCTCCTCCTCACCAACTCTATTGAGCCTTCCGCTCCTCCTCACCAACTCTATTGAACCTGCCACTCCTCCTCACAACTCAATTGAGTCTGCCTCTCCTCCCCACTCCAACTCTATTGAGCCTGCCGTTCCTCCTCATTCCAACTCTATTGAGCCTGCAGCTCCTCCTCACACCAACTCTATTGAGCCTGCTGCTCCTCCTCACCAACGCTGTTGAGCCCGCCGCTCCTCCTCGCTCCAACTTTATTGAGCCTGCCTCTCCTCCTCTCTCCAACTCTATTGAGTCTGCCGCTCCTCCTTGCTCCAACTCTATTGAGTCTTCCGCTCCTCCCCACTCAAACTCTACTGAGCCTGCCGCTCCTCCTCACCAACTCTATTTAGCCTTCCGCTCCTCCTCACTCCAACTTTATTGAGCCTGCCACTCCTCCTCCTCACCAACTCTATTGAGTCTGCCTCTCCTCCTCACTCCAACTCTATGGAGCCTGCCGTTCCTCCTCGCTCTAACTCTATTGAGTCTTCTGCTCCTCCTCACTCCAACTCTATTGAGCCTGCCGCTCCTCCTCACCAACTCTATTTAGCCTTCCGCTCCTCCTCACTCCAACTTTATTGAGCCTGCCACTCCTCCTCCTCACCAACTCTATTGAGTCTGCTGCTCCTCCTCACTCCAACTCTATTGAGCCTGCCACTCCTCCTCACCAACTCTATTGAGCCTGCCGCTCCTCCTCACCAACTCTATTGAGCCTGCTGCTCCTCCTCACCAACACTATTGAGCCCGCCACTCCTCCTCGCTCCAACTCTATTGAGCCTGCCCCTCCTCCTTGCTCCAACTCTATTGAGTCTTCCGTTTCTCCTCACTCAAACTCTACTGAGCCTGCTGCTCCTCCTCACCAACTCTATTTAGCCTTCCGCTCCTCCTCACTCCAACTCTATTGAGCCTGCCACTCCTCCTCACCAACTCTATTGAGCCTGCCACTAGTCTTCACAACTCAATTGAGTCTGCCTCTCCTCCTCACTCCAACTCTATTGAGCCTTCCGCTCCTCCTCACTCAAACTTTATTGAGTTTGCCACTCCTCCTCCTCACCAACTCTATTGAGCCTTCCGCTCCTCCTCCTCACCAACGCTATTGAGCCTGCCGCTCCTCCTCACCAACTCTATTGAGCCTGCCGCTCCTCCTCACCAACTCTATTTAGCCTTCCGCTCCTCCTCACTCCAACTTTATTGAGCCTGCCACTCCTCCTCCTCACCAACTCTATTGAGTCTGCCGATCCTCCTCACTCCAACTCTATTGAGCCTGCCACTCCTCCACACCAACTCTATTGAGCCTTCCGCTCCTCCTCACTCAAACTTTATTGAGTCTGCCACTCCTCCTCCTCACAACTCAATTGAGTCTGCCTCTCCTCCTCACTCCAACTCTGTTGAGCCTGCCGTTCCTCCTCATTCCAACTCTATTGAGCCTGCCGCTCCTCCTCACACCAACTCTATTGAGCATGCCGCTCCTCCTCACCAACGCTATTGAGCCCGCCGCTCCTCCTCGCTCCAACTTTATTGAGCCTGCCTCTCCTCCTCGCTCCAACTCTATTGAGTCTGCCGCTCCTCCTTGCTCCAACTCTATTGAGCCTGCCGCTCCTCCTCACTCAAACTCTATTGAGCCTTCCGCTCCTCCTCACTCAAACTTTATTGAGTCTGCCACTCCTCCTCCTCACCAACTCTATTGAGCCTTCCGCTCCCCCTCCTCACCAACGCTATTGAGCCTGCCGCTCCTCCTCGCTCCAACTTTATTGAGCCTGCCTCTCCTCCTTGCTCCAACTCTATTGAGTCTTCCGCTCCTCCCCACTCAAACTCTACTGAGCCTGCCGCTCCTCCTCACCAACTCTATTTAGCCTTCCGCTCCTCCTCACTCCAACTTTATTGAGTCTGTCACTCCTCCTCCTCACCAACTCTATTGAGTCTGCCTCTCCCACTCACTCCAACTCTATTGAGCCTGCCGTTCCTCCTCATTCCAACTCTATTGAGCCTGCCACTCCTCCTCACTCCAACGCTATTGAGCCTGCCGCTACTCCTCACCAACGCTATTGAGCCCGCCGCTCCTCCCCACTCAAACTCTACTGAGCCTGCCGCTCCTCCTCACCAACTCAATTTAGCCTTCCGCTCCTCCTCACTCCAACTTTATTGAGCCTGCCACTCCTCCTCCTCACCTACTCTATTGAGTCTGCCGCTCCTCCTCACTCCAACTCTATTGAGCCTGCCACTCCTCCTCACCAACTCTATTGAGCCTAACACTAGTCTTCACAACTCAATTGAGTCTGCCTCTCCTCCTCACTCCAACTCTATGGAGCCTGCCGTTCCTCCTCATTCCAACTCTATTGAGCCTGCCACTCCTCCTCACTCCTTCTCTATTGAGCCTGCCGCTCCTCCTCGCTCCAACTCTATTGAGTCTTCCGCTCCTCCTCACTCAAACTCTACTGAGCCTGCCGCTCCTCCTCACCAACTCAATTTAGCCTTCCGCTCCTCCTCACTCCAATTTTATTGAGCCTGCCACTCCTCCTCCTCACCAACTCTATTGAGTCTGCCGATCCTCCTCACTCCAACTCTATTGAGCCTGCCACTCCTCCACACCAACTCTATTGAGCCTTCCGCTCCTCCTCACTCAAACTTTATTGAGTCTGCCACTCCTCCTCCTCACAACTCAATTGAGTCTGCCTCTCCTCCTCACTCCAACTCTGTTGAGCCTGCCGTTCCTCCTCATTCCAACTCTATTGAGCCTGCCGCTCCTCCTCACACCAACTCTATTGAGCATGCCGCTCCTCCTCACCAACGCTATTGAGCCCGCCGCTCCTCCTCGCTCCAACTTTATTGAGCCTGCCTCTCCTCCTCGCTCCAACTCTATTGAGTCTGCCGCTCCTCCTTGCTCCAACTCTATTGAGTCTTCCGCTCCTCCTCACTCAAACTCTATTGAGCCTTCCGCTCCTCCTCACTCAAACTTTATTGAGTCTGCCACTCCTCCTCCTCACCAACTCTATTGAGCCTTCCGCTCTTCCTCACCAACTCTATTTAGTCTGCCGCTCCTCCTCACCAACTCTATTGAACCTGCCACTCCTCCTCACAACTCAATTGAGTCTGCCTCTCCTCCCCACTCCAACTCTATTGAGCCTGCCGTTCCTCCTCATTCCAACTCTATTGAGCCTGCAGCTCCTCCTCACACCAACTCTATTGAGCCTGCTGCTCCTCCTCACCAACGCTGTTGAGCCCGCCGCTCCTCCTCGCTCCAACTTTATTGAGCCTGCCTCTCCTCCTCTCTCCAACTCTATTGAGTCTGCCGCTCCTCCTTGCTCCAACTCTATTGAGTCTTCCGCTCCTCCCCACTCAAACTCTACTGAGCCTGCCGCTCCTCCTCACCAACTCTATTTAGCCTTCCGCTCCTCCTCACTCCAACTTTATTGAGCCTGCCACTCCTCCTCCTCACCAACTCTATTGAGTCTGCCTCTCCTCCTCACTCCAACTCTATGGAGCCTGCCGTTCCTCCTCGCTCTAACTCTATTGAGTCTTCTGCTCCTCCTCACTCCAACTCTATTGAGCCTGCCGCTCCTCCTCACCAACTCTATTTAGCCTTCCGCTCCTCCTCACTCCAACTTTATTGAGCCTGCCACTCCTCCTCCTCACCAACTCTATTGAGTCTGCTGCTCCTCCTCACTCCAACTCTATTGAGCCTGCCACTCCTCCTCACCAACTCTATTGAGCCTGCCGCTCCTCCTCACCAACTCTATTGAGCCTGCTGCTCCTCCTCACCAACACTATTGAGCCCGCCACTCCTCCTCGCTCCAACTCTATTGAGCCTGCCCCTCCTCCTTGCTCCAACTCTATTGAGTCTTCCGTTTCTCCTCACTCAAACTCTACTGAGCCTGCTGCTCCTCCTCACCAACTCTATTTAGCCTTCCGCTCCTCCTCACTCCAACTCTATTGAGCCTGCCACTCCTCCTCACCAACTCTATTGAGCCTGCCACTAGTCTTCACAACTCAATTGAGTCTGCCTCTCCTCCTCACTCCAACTCTATTGAGCCTGCCGTTCCTCCTCATTCCAACTCTATTGAGCCCGCCGCTCCTCCTCGCTCCAACTCTATTGAGCCTGCCGCTCCTCCTTGCTCCAACTCTATTGAGCCTGCCGCTCCTCCTTGCTCCAACTCTATTGAGTCTTCAGTTTCTCCTCACTCAAACTCTACTGAGCCTGCCGCTCCTCCTCACCAACTCTATTTAGCCTTCCGCTCCTCCTCACTCCAACTCTATTGAGCCTGCCAGTAGTCCTCACAACTCAATTGAGTCTGCCTCTCCTCATCACTCCAACTCTATTGAGCCTGCCACTCCTCCTCCTCACCAACGCTATTGAGCCTGCCGCTCCTCCTCGCTCCAACTTTATTGAGCCTGCCTCTCCTCCTCGCTTCAACTCTATTGAGTCTGCCGCTCCTCCTTGCTCCAACTCCATTGAGTCTTCCGCTCCTCCCCACTCAAACTCTACTGAGCCTGCCGCTCCTCCTCACCAACTCTATTTAGCCTTCCGCTCCTCCTCACTCCAACTTTATTGAGTCTGTCACTCCTCCTCCTCACCAACTCTATTGAGTCTGCCGCTCCTCCTCACTCCAACTATATTGAGCCTGCCACTCCTCCTCCTCACCAACTCTATTGAGTCTGCCGATCCTCCTCACTCCAACTCTATTGAGCCTGCCACTCCTCCACACCAACTCTATTGAGCCTTCCGCTCCTCCTCACTCAAACTTTATTGAGTCTGCCACTCCTCCTCCTCACAACTCAATTGAGTCTGCCTCTCCTCCTCACTCCAACTCTGTTGAGCCTGCCGTTCCTCCTCATTCCAACTATATTGAGCCTGCCGCTCCTCCTCACACCAACTCTATTGAGCATGCCGCTCCTCCTCACCAACGCTATTGAGCCCGCCGCTCCTCCTCGCTCCAACTTTATTGAGCCTGCCTCTCCTCCTCGCTCCAACTCTATTGAGTCTGCCGCTCCTCCTTGCTCCAACTCTATTGAGCCTGCCGCTCCTCCTCACTCAAACTCTATTGAGCCTTCCGCTCCTCCTCACTCAAACTTTATTGAGTCTGCCACTCCTCCTCCTCACCAACTCTATTGAGCCTTCCGCTCCTCCTCCTCACCAACGCTATTGAGCCTGCCGCTCCTCCTCACCAACTCTATTGAGCCTGCCGCTCCTCCTCACCAACTCTATTTAGCCTTCCGCTCCTCCTCACTCCAACTTTATTGAGGCTGCCACTCCTCCTCCTCACCAACTCTATTGAGTCTGCCGATCCTCCTCACTCCAACTCTATTGAGCCTGCCACTCCTCCACACCAACTCTATTGAGCCTTCCGCTCCTCCTCACTCAAACTTTATTGAGTCTGCCACTCCTCCTCCTCACAACTCAATTGAGTCTGCCTCTCCTCCTCACTCCAACTCTGTTGAGCCTGCCGTTCCTCCTCATTCCAACTCTATTGAGCCTGCCGCTCCTCCTCACACCAACTCTATTGAGCATGCCGCTCCTCCTCACCAACGCTATTGAGCCCGCCGCTCCTCCTCGCTCCAACTTTATTGAGCCTGCCTCTCCTCCTCGCTCCAACTCTATTGAGTCTGCCGCTCCTCCTTGCTCCAACTCTATTGAGCCTGCCGCTCCTCCTCACTCAAACTCTATTGAGCCTTCCGCTCCTCCTCACTCAAACTTTATTGAGTCTGCCACTCCTCCTCCTCACCAACTCTATTGAGCCTTCCGCTCCTCCTCCTCACCAACGCTATTGAGCCTGCCGCTCCTCCTCGCTCCAACTTTATTGAGCCTGCCTCTCCTCCTCGCTTCAACTCTATTGAGTCTGCCGCTCCTCCATGCTCCAACTCTATTGAGTCTTCCGCTCCTCCCCACTCAAACTCTACTGAGCCTGCCGCTCCTCCTCACCAACTCTATTTAGCCTTCCGCTCCTCCTCACTCCAACTTTATTGAGGCTGCCACTCCTCCTCCTCACCAACTCTATTGAGCCTGCCGCTCCTCCTCACCAACTCTATTTAGCCTTCCGCTCCTCCTCACTCCAACTTTATTGAGCCTGCCACTCCTCCTCCTCACCAACTCTATTGAGTCTGCCGATCCTCCTCACTCCAACTCTATTGAGCCTGCCACTCCTCCACACCAACTCTATTGAGCCTTCCGCTCCTCCTCACTCAAACTTTATTGAGTCTGCCACTCCTCCTCCTCACAACTCAATTGAGTCTGCCTCTCCTCCTCACTCCAACTCTGTTGAGCCTGCCGTTCCTCCTCATTCCAACTCTATTGAGCCTGCCGCTCCTCCTCACACCAACTCTATTGAGCATGCCGCTCCTCCTCACCAACGCTATTGAGCCCGCCGCTCCTCCTCGCTCCAACTTTATTGAGCCTGCCTCTCCTCCTCGCTCCAACTCTATTGAGTCTGCCGCTCCTCCTTGCTCCAACTCTATTGAGTCTGCCGCTCCTCCTCACTCAAACTCTATTGAGCCTTCCGCTCCTCCTCACTCAAACTTTATTGAGTCTGCCACTCCTCCTCCTCACCAACTCTATTGAGCCTTCCGCTCCTCCTCACCAACTCTATTGAGTCTGCCGCTCCTCCTCACCAACTCTATTGAACCTGCCACTCCTCCTCACAACTCAATTGAGTCTGCCTCTCCTCCCCACTCCAACTCTATTGAGCCTGCCGTTCCTCCTCATTCCAACTCTATTGAGCCTGCAGCTCCTCCTCACACCAACTCTATTGAGCCTGCTGCTCCTCCTCACCAACGCTGTTGAGCCCGCCGCTCCTCCTCGCTCCAACTTTATTGAGCCTGCCTCTCCTCCTCTCTCCAACTCTATTGAGTCTGCCGCTCCTCCTTGCTCCAACTCTATTGAGTCTTCCGCTCCTCCCCACTCAAACTCTACTGAGCCTGCCGCTCCTCCTCACCAACTCTATTTAGCCTTCCGCTCCTCCTCACTCCAACTTTATTGAGCCTGCCACTCCTCCTCCTCACCAACTCTATTGAGTCTGCCTCTCCTCCTCACTCCAACTCTATGGAGCCTGCCGTTCCTCCTCGCTCTAACTCTATTGAGTCTTCTGCTCCTCCTCACTCCAACTCTATTGAGCCTGCCGCTCCTCCTCACCAACTCTATTTAGCCTTCCGCTCCTCCTCACTCCAACTTTATTGAGCCTGCCACTCCTCCTCCTCACCAACTCTATTGAGTCTGCTGCTCCTCCTCACTCCAACTCTATTGAGCCTGCCACTCCTCCTCACCAACTCTATTGAGCCTGCCGCTCCTCCTCACCAACTCTATTGAGCCTGCTGCTCCTCCTCACCAACACTATTGAGCCCGCCACTCCTCCTCGCTCCAACTCTATTGAGCCTGCCCCTCCTCCTTGCTCCAACTCTATTGAGTCTTCCGTTTCTCCTCACTCAAACTCTACTGAGCCTGCTGCTCCTCCTCACCAACTCTATTTAGCCTTCCGCTCCTCCTCACTCCAACTCTATTGAGCCTGCCACTCCTCCTCACCAACTCTATTGAGCCTGCCACTAGTCTTCACAACTCAATTGAGTCTGCCTCTCCTCCTCACTCCAACTCTATTGAGCCTTCCGCTCCTCCTCACTCAAACTTTATTGAGTTTGCCACTCCTCCTCCTCACCAACTCTATTGAGCCTTCCGCTCCTCCTCCTCACCAACGCTATTGAGCCTGCCGCTCCTCCTCACCAACTCTATTGAGCCTGCCGCTCCTCCTCACCAACTCTATTTAGCCTTCCGCTCCTCCTCACTCCAACTTTATTGAGCCTGCCACTCCTCCTCCTCACCAACTCTATTGAGTCTGCCGATCCTCCTCACTCCAACTCTATTGAGCCTGCCACTCCTCCACACCAACTCTATTGAGCCTTCCGCTCCTCCTCACTCAAACTTTATTGAGTCTGCCACTCCTCCTCCTCACAACTCAATTGAGTCTGCCTCTCCTCCTCACTCCAACTCTGTTGAGCCTGCCGTTCCTCCTCATTCCAACTCTATTGAGCCTGCCGCTCCTCCTCACACCAACTCTATTGAGCATGCCGCTCCTCCTCACCAACGCTATTGAGCCCGCCGCTCCTCCTCGCTCCAACTTTATTGAGTCTGTCACTCCTCCTCCTCACCAACTCTATTGAGTCTGCCGCTCCTCCTCACTCCAACTCTATTGAGCCTGCCACTAATCCTCCCCAACTCTACTGAGCCTGCCACTAGTCCTCACAACTCAATTGAGTCTGCCTCTCCCACTCACTCCAACTCTATTGAGCCTGCCGTTCCTCCTCATTCCAACTCTATTGAGCCTGCCACTCCTCCTCACTCCAACGCTATTGAGCCTGCCGCTACTCCTCACCAACGCTATTGAGCCCGCCGCTCCTCCCCACTCAAACTCTACTGAGCCTGCCGCTCCTCCTCACCAACTCAATTTAGCCTTCCGCTCCTCCTCACTCCAACTTTATTGAGCCTGCCACTCCTCCTCCTCACCTACTCTATTGAGTCTGCCGCTCCTCCTCACTCCAACTCTATTGAGCCTGCCACTCCTCCTCACCAACTCTATTGAGCCTAACACTAGTCTTCACAACTCAATTGAGTCTGCCTCTCCTCCTCACTCCAACTCTATGGAGCCTGCCGTTCCTCCTCATTCCAACTCTATTGAGCCTGCCACTCCTCCTCACTCCTTCTCTATTGAGCCTGCCGCTCCTCCTCGCTCCAACTCTATTGAGTCTTCTGCTCCTCCTCACTCCAACTCTATTGAGCCTGCCACTCCTCCTCACCAACTCTATTGAGCCTGCCGCTCCTCCTCACCAACACTATTGAGCCCGCAGCTCCTCCTCGCTCCAAATCTATTGAGCCTGCCGCTCCTCCTTGCTCCAACTCTATTGAGTCTTCCGCTCCTCCTCACTCAAACTCTACTGAGCCTGCCGCTCCTCCTCACCAACTCAATTTAGCCTTCCGCTCCTCCTCACTCCAATTTTATTGAGCCTGCCACTCCTCCTCCTCACCAACTCTATTGAGTCTGCCGATCCTCCTCACTCCAACTCTATTGAGCCTGCCACTCCTCCACACCAACTCTATTGAGCCTTCCGCTCCTCCTCACTCAAACTTTATTGAGTCTGCCACTCCTCCTCCTCACAACTCAATTGAGTCTGCCTCTCCTCCTCACTCCAACTCTGTTGAGCCTGCCGTTCCTCCTCATTCCAACTCTATTGAGCCTGCCGCTCCTCCTCACACCAACTCTATTGAGCATGCCGCTCCTCCTCACCAACGCTATTGAGCCCGCCGCTCCTCCTCGCTCCAACTTTATTGAGCCTGCCTCTCCTCCTCGCTCCAACTCTATTGAGTCTGCCGCTCCTCCTTGCTCCAACTCTATTGAGTCTTCCGCTCCTCCTCACTCAAACTCTATTGAGCCTTCCGCTCCTCCTCACTCAAACTTTATTGAGTCTGCCACTCCTCCTCCTCACCAACTCTATTGAGCCTTCCGCTCTTCCTCACCAACTCTATTTAGTCTGCCGCTCCTCCTCACCAACTCTATTGAACCTGCCACTCCTCCTCACAACTCAATTGAGTCTGCCTCTCCTCCCCACTCCAACTCTATTGAGCCTGCCGTTCCTCCTCATTCCAACTCTATTGAGCCTGCAGCTCCTCCTCACACCAACTCTATTGAGCCTGCTGCTCCTCCTCACCAACGCTGTTGAGCCCGCCGCTCCTCCTCGCTCCAACTTTATTGAGCCTGCCTCTCCTCCTCTCTCCAACTCTATTGAGTCTGCCGCTCCTCCTTGCTCCAACTCTATTGAGTCTTCCGCTCCTCCCCACTCAAACTCTACTGAGCCTGCCGCTCCTCCTCACCAACTCTATTTAGCCTTCCGCTCCTCCTCACTCCAACTTTATTGAGCCTGCCACTCCTCCTCCTCACCAACTCTATTGAGTCTGCCTCTCCTCCTCACTCCAACTCTATGGAGCCTGCCGTTCCTCCTCGCTCTAACTCTATTGAGTCTTCTGCTCCTCCTCACTCCAACTCTATTGAGCCTGCCGCTCCTCCTCACCAACTCTATTTAGCCTTCCGCTCCTCCTCACTCCAACTTTATTGAGCCTGCCACTCCTCCTCCTCACCAACTCTATTGAGTCTGCTGCTCCTCCTCACTCCAACTCTATTGAGCCTGCCACTCCTCCTCACCAACTCTATTGAGCCTGCCGCTCCTCCTCACCAACTCTATTGAGCCTGCTGCTCCTCCTCACCAACACTATTGAGCCCGCCACTCCTCCTCGCTCCAACTCTATTGAGCCTGCCCCTCCTCCTTGCTCCAACTCTATTGAGTCTTCCGTTTCTCCTCACTCAAACTCTACTGAGCCTGCTGCTCCTCCTCACCAACTCTATTTAGCCTTCCGCTCCTCCTCACTCCAACTCTATTGAGCCTGCCACTCCTCCTCACTCCAACTCTATTGAGCCTTCCGCTCCTCCTCACTCCAATTTTATTGAGCCTGCCACTCCTCCTCTTCACCAACTCTATTGAGTCTGCCTCTCCTCCTCACTCCAACTCTATGGAGCCTGCCGTTCCTCCTCGCTCCAACTCTATTGAGTCTTCTGCTCCTCTTCACTCCAACTCTATTGAGCCTGCCACTCCTCCTCACCAACTCTATTGAGCCTGCCGCTCCTCCTCACCAACGCTATTGAGCCCGCCGCTCCTCCTCGCTCCAATTTTATTGATCCTGCCTCTCCTCCTCGCTCCAACTCTATTGAGTCTGCCGCCCCCCCTTGCTCCAACTCTATTGAGTCTTCCGCTCCTCCTCACTCCAACTCTATTGAGCCTGCCACTCCTCCTCACCAACTCTATTGAGCCTGCCACTAGTCTTCACAACTCAATTGAGTCTGCCTCTCCTCCTCACTCCAACTCTATGGAGCCTGCCGTTCCTCCTCATTCCAACTCTATTGAGCCTGCCACTCCTCCTCGCTCCAACTTTATTGAGCCTGCCTCTCCTCCTTGCTCCAACTCTATTGAGTCTTCCGCTCCTCCCCACTCAAACTCTACTGAGCCTGCCGCTCCTCCTCACCAACTCTATTTAGCCTTCCGCTCCTCCTCACTCCAACTTTATTGAGGCTGCCACTCCTCCTCCTCACCAACTCTATTGAGTCTGCCTCTCCTCCTCACTCCAACTCTATTGAGCCTGCCACTAATCCTCCCCAACTCTACTGAGCCTGCCACTAGTCCTCACAACTCAATTGAGTCTGCCTCTCCCACTCACTCCAACTCTATTGAGCCTGCCGTTCCTCCTCATTCCAACTCTATTGAGCCTGCCACTCCTCCTCACTCCAACGCTATTGAGCCTGCCGCTACTCCTCACCAACGCTATTGAGCCCGCCGCTCCTCCCCACTCAAACTCTACTGAGCCTGCCGCTCCTCCTCACCAACTCAATTTAGCCTTCCGCTCCTCCTCACTCCAACTTTATTGAGCCTGCCACTCCTCCTCCTCACCTACTCTATTGAGTCTGCCGCTCCTCCTCACTCCAACTCTATTGAGCCTGCCACTCCTCCTCACCAACTCTATTGAGCCTAACACTAGTCTTCACAACTCAATTGAGTCTGCCTCTCCTCCTCGCTCCAACTCTATTGAGTCTGCCGCCCCCCCTTGCTCCAACTCTATTGAGTCTTCCGCTCCTCCTCACTCCAACTCTATTGAGCCTGCCACTCCTCCTCACCAACTCTATTGAGCCTGCCACTAGTCTTCACAACTCAATTGAGTCTGCCTCTCCTCCTCACTCCAACTCTATGGAGCCTGCCGTTCCTCCTCATTCCAACTCTATTGAGCCTGCCACTCCTCCTCGCTCCAACTTTATTGAGCCTGCCTCTCCTCCTTGCTCCAACTCTATTGAGTCTTCCGCTCCTCCCCACTCAAACTCTACTGAGCCTGCCGCTCCTCCTCACCAACTCTATTTAGCCTTCCGCTCCTCCTCACTCCAACTTTATTGAGGCTGCCACTCCTCCTCCTCACCAACTCTATTGAGTCTGCCTCTCCTCCTCACTCCAACTCTATTGAGCCTGCCACTAATCCTCCCCAACTCTACTGAGCCTGCCACTAGTCCTCACAACTCAATTGAGTCTGCCTCTCCCCCTCACTCCAACTCTATTGAGCCTGCCGTTCCTCCTCATTCCAACTCTATTGAGCCTGCCACTCCTCCTCACTCCAACTCTATTGAGCCTGCCACTCCTCCTCACCAACGCTATTGAGCCCGCCGCTCCTCCCCACTCAAACTCTACTGAGCCTGCCGCTCCTCCTCACCAACTCAATTTAGCCTTCCGCTCCTCCTCACTCCAACTTTATTGAGCCTGCCACTCCTCCTCCTCACCTACTCTATTGAGTCTGCCGCTCCTCCTCACTCCAACTCTATTGAGCCTGCCACTCCTCCTCACCAACTCTATTGAGCCTAACACTAGTCTTCACAACTCAATTGAGTCTGCCTCTCCTCCTCACTCCAACTCTATGGAGCCTGCCGTTCCTCCTCATTCCAACTCTATTGAGCCTGCCACTCCTCCTCACTCCTTCTCTATTGAGCCTGCCGCTCCTCCTCGCTCCAACTCTATTGAGTCTTCTGCTCCTCCTCACTCCAACTCTATTGAGCCTGCCACTCCTCCTCACCAACTCTATTGAGCCTGCCGCTCCTCCTCACCAACACTATTGAGCCCGCAGCTCCTCCTCGCTCCAAATCTATTGAGCCTGCCGCTCCTCCTTGCTCCAACTCTATTGAGTCTTCCGCTCCTCCTCACTCAAACTCTACTGAGCCTGCCGCTCCTCCTCACCAACTCAATTTAGCCTTCCGCTCCTCCTCACTCCAATTTTATTGAGCCTGCCACTCCTCCTCCTCACCAACTCTATTGAGTCTGCCGATCCTCCTCACTCCAACTCTATTGAGCCTGCCACTCCTCCACACCAACTCTATTGAGCCTTCCGCTCCTCCTCACTCAAACTTTATTGAGTCTGCCACTCCTCCTCCTCACAACTCAATTGAGTCTGCCTCTCCTCCTCACTCCAACTCTGTTGAGCCTGCCGTTCCTCCTCATTCCAACTCTATTGAGCCTGCCGCTCCTCCTCACACCAACTCTATTGAGCATGCCGCTCCTCCTCACCAACGCTATTGAGCCCGCCGCTCCTCCTCGCTCCAACTTTATTGAGCCTGCCTCTCCTCCTCGCTCCAACTCTATTGAGTCTGCCGCTCCTCCTTGCTCCAACTCTATTGAGTCTGCCGCTCCTCCTCACTCAAACTCTATTGAGCCTTCCGCTCCTCCTCACTCAAACTTTATTGAGTCTGCCACTCCTCCTCCTCACCAACTCTATTGAGCCTTCCGCTCCTCCTCACCAACTCTATTGAGTCTGCCGCTCCTCCTCACCAACTCTATTGAACCTGCCACTCCTCCTCACAACTCAATTGAGTCTGCCTCTCCTCCCCACTCCAACTCTATTGAGCCTGCCGTTCCTCCTCATTCCAACTCTATTGAGCCTGCAGCTCCTCCTCACACCAACTCTATTGAGCCTGCTGCTCCTCCCCACCAACGCTGTTGAGCCCGCCGCTCCTCCTCGCTCCAACTTTATTGAGCCTGCCTCTCCTCCTCTCTCCAACTCTATTGAGTCTGCCGCTCCTCCTTGCTCCAACTCTATTGAGTCTTCCGCTCCTCCCCACTCAAACTCTACTGAGCCTGCCGCTCCTCCTCACCAACTCTATTTAGCCTTCCGCTCCTCCTCACTCCAACTTTATTGAGCCTGCCACTCCTCCTCCTCACCAACTCTATTGAGTCTGCCTCTCCTCCTCACTCCAACTCTATGGAGCCTGCCGCTCCTCCTCGCTCTAACTCTATTGAGTCTTCTGCTCCTCCTCACTCCAACTCTATTGAGCCTGCCGCTCCTCCTCACCAACTCTATTTAGCCTTCCGCTCCTCCTCACTCCAACTTTATTGAGCCTGCCACTCCTCCTCCTCACCAACTCTATTGAGTCTGCTGCTCCTCCTCACTCCAACTCTATTGAGCCTGCCACTCCTCCTCACCAACTCTATTGAGCCTGCCGCTCCTCCTCACCAACTCTATTGAGCCTGCTGCTCCTCCTCACCAACACTATTGAGCCCGCCACTCCTCCTCGCTCCAACTCTATTGAGCCTGCCCCTCCTCCTTGCTCCAACTCTATTGAGTCTTCCGTTTCTCCTCACTCAAACTCTACTGAGCCTGCTGCTCCTCCTCACCAACTCTATTTAGCCTTCCGCTCCTCCTCACTACAACTCTATTGAGCCTGCCACTCCTCCTCACCAACTCTATTGAGCCTGCCACTAGTCTTCACAACTCAATTGAGTCTGCCTCTCCTCCTCACTCCAACTCTATTGAGCCTGCCTCTCCTCCTCGCTCCAACTCTATTGAGCCTGCCGCTCCTCCTTGCTCCAACTCTATTGAGCCTGCCGCTCCTCCTTGCTCCAACTCTATTGAGTCTTCAGTTTCTCCTCACTCAAACTCTACTGAGCCTGCCGCTCCTCCTCACCAACTCTATTTAGCCTTCCGCTCCTCCTCACTCCAACTCTATTGAGCCTGCCAGTAGTCCTCACAACTCAATTGAGTCTGCCTCTCCTCATCACTCCAACTCTATTGAGCCTGCCACTCCTCCTCCTCACCAACACTATTGAGCCTGCCGCTCCTCCTCGCTCCAACTTTATTGAGCCTGCCTCTCCTCCTCGCTTCAACTCTATTGAGTCTGCCGCTCCTCCTTGCTCCAACTCTATTGAGTCTTCCGCTCCTCCCCACTCAAACTCTACTGAGCCTGCCGCTCCTCCTCACCAACTCTATTTAGCCTTACGCTCCTCCTCACTCCAACTTTATTGAGTCTGTCACTCCTCCTCCTCACCAACTCTATTGAGTCTGCCGCTCCTCCTCACTCCAACTCTATTGAGCCTGCCACTCCTCCTCACCAACTCTATTGAGCCTGCCACTAGTCTTCACAACTCAATTGAGTCTTCCTCTCCTCCTCACTCCAACTCTATGGAGCCTGCTGTTCCTCCTCATTCCAACTCTATTGAGCCTGCCACTCCTCCTCACTCCAACTCTATTGAGCCTTCCGCTCCTCCTCACTCCAATTTTATTGAGCCTGCCACTCCTCCTCTTCACCAACTCTATTGAGTCTGCCTCTCCTCCTCACTCCAACTCTATGGAGCCTGCCATTCCTCCTCGCTCCAACTCTATTGAGTCTTCTGCTCCTCTTCACTCCAACTCTATTGAGCCTGCCACTCCTCCTCACCAACTCTATTGAGCCTGCCGCTCCTCCTCACCAACGCTATTGAGCCCGCCGCTCCTCCTCGCTCCAATTTTATTGATCCTGCCTCTCCTCCTCGCTCCAACTCTATTGAGTCTGCCGCCCCCCCTTGCTCCAACTCTATTGAGTCTTCCGCTCCTCCTCACTCCAACTCTATTGAGCCTGCCACTCCTCCTCACCAACTCTATTGAGCCTGCCACTAGTCTTCACAACTCATTTGAGTCTGCCTCTCCTCCTCACTCCAACTCTATGGAGCCTGCCGTTCCTCCTCATTCCAACTCTATTGAGCCTGCCACTCCTCCTCACTCCAACTCTATTGAGCCTGCCGCTCCTCCTCGCTCCAACTCTATTGAGTCTTCTGCTCCTCCTCACTCCAACTCTATTGAGCCTGCCACTCCTCCTCACCAACTCTATTGAGCCTGCCGCTCCTCCTCACCAACACTATTGAGCCCGCCGCTCCTCCTCGCTCCAACTCTATTGAGCCTGCCTCTCCTCCTTGCTCCAACTCTATTGAGTCTTCCGCTCCTCCTCACTCAAACTCTACTGAGGCTGCCGCTCCTCCTCACCAACTCTATTTAGCCTTCCGCTCCTCCTCACTCCAATTTTATTGAGCCTGCCACTCCTCCTCCTCACCAACTCTATTTAGCCATCCGCTCCTCCTCACTCCAATTTTATTGAGCATGCCGCTCCTCCTCACCAACGCTATTGAGCCCGCCGCTCCTCCTCGCTCCAACTTTATTGAGCCTGCCTCTCCTCCTCGCTCCAACTCTATTGAGTCTGCCGCTCCTCCTTGCTCCAACTCTATTGAGCCTTCCGCTCCTCCTCACTCAAACTTTATTGAGTCTGCCACTCCTCCTCCTCACAACTCAATTGAGCCTGCCTCTCCTCCTCGCTCCAACTCTATTGAGTCTGCCGCTCCTCCTTGCTCCAACTCTATTGAGCCTGCCTCTCCTCCTCACTAAAACTCTATTGAGCCTTCCGCTCCTCCTCACTCAAACTTTATTGAGTCTGCCACTCCTCCTCCTCACCAACTCTATTGAGCCTTCCGCTCCTCCTCCTCACCAACGCTATTGAGCCTGCCGCTCCTCCTCGCTCCAACTTTATTGAGCCTGCCTCTCCTCCTCGCTTCAACTCTATTGAGTCTGCCGCTCCTCCTTGCTCCAACTCTATTGAGTCTTCCGCTCCTCCCCACTCAAACTCTACTGAGCCTGCCGCTCCTCCTCACCAACTCTATTTAGCCTTCCGCTCCTCCTCACTCCAACTTTATTGAGGCTGCCACTCCTCCTCCTCACCAACTCTATTGAGCCTGCCGCTCCTCCTCACCAACTCTATTTAGCCTTCCGCTCCTCCTCACTCCAACTTTATTGAGCCTGCCACTCCTCCTCCTCACCAACTCTATTGAGTCTGCCGATCCTCCTCACTCCAACTCTATTGAGCCTGCCACTCCTCCACACCAACTCTATTGAGCCTTCCGCTCCTCCTCACTCAAACTTTATTGAGTCTGCCACTCCTCCTCCTCACAACTCAATTGAGTCTGCCTCTCGTCCTCACTCCAACTCTATTGAGCCTGCCACTCCTCCTCACTCCAACTCTATTGAGCCTTCCGCTCCTCCTCACTCCAATTTTATTGTGCCTGCCACTCCTCCTCTTCACCAACTCTATTGAGTCTGCCTCTCCTCCTCACTCCTCCTCACTCCAACTCTATGGAGCCTGCCATTCCTCCTCGCTCCAACTCTATTGAGTCTTCTGCTCCTCTTCACTCCAACTCTATTGAGCCTGCCACTCCTCCTCACCAACTCTATTGAGCCTGCCGCTCCTCCTCACCAACGCTATTGAGCCCGCCGCTCCTCCTCGCTCCAATTTTATTGATCCTGCCTCTCCTCCTCGCTCCAACTCTATTGAGTCTGCCGCCCGCCCTTGCTCCAACTCTATTGAGTCTTCCGCTCCTCCTCACTCCAACTCTATTGAGCCTGCCACTCCTCCTCACCAACTCTATTGAGCCTGCCACTAGTCTTCACAACTCAATTGAGTCTGCCTCTCCTCCTCACTCCAACTCTATGGAGCCTGCCGTTCCTCCTCATTCCAACTCTATTGAGCCTGCCACTCCTCCTCACTCCAACTCTATTGAGCCTGCCGCTCCTCCTCGCTCCAACTCTATTGAGTCTTCTGCTCCTCCTCACTCCAACTCTATTGAGCCTGCCACTCCTCCTCACCAACTCTATTGAGCCTGCCGCTCCTCCTCACCAACTCTATTGAGCCTGCCTCTCCTCCTTGCTCCAACTCTATTGAGTCTTCCGCTCCTCCTCACTCAAACTCTACTGAGGCTGCCGCTCCTCCTCACCAACTCTATTTAGCCTTCCGCTCCTCCTCACTCCAATTTTATTGAGCCTGCCACTCCTCCTCCTCACCAACTCTATTTAGCCATCCGCTCCTCCTCACTCCAATTTTATTGAGCATGCCGCTCCTCCTCACCAACGCTATTGAGCCCGCCGCTCCTCCTCGCTCCAACTTTGTTGAGCCTGCCTCTCCTCCTCGCTCCAACTCTATTGAGTCTGCCGCTCCTCCTTGCTCCAACTCTATTGAGCCTTCCGCTCCTCCTCACTCAAACTTTATTGAGTCTGCCACTCCTCCTCCTCACAACTCAATTGAGCCTGCCTCTCCTCCTCGCTCCAACTCTATTGAGTCTGCCGCTCCTCCTTGCTCCAACTCTATTGAGCCTGCCGCTCCTCCTCACTAAAACTCTATTGAGCCTTCCGCTCCTCCTCACTCAAACTTTATTGAGTCTGCCACTCCTCCTCCTCACCAACTCTATTGAGCCTTCCGCTCCTCCTCCTCACCAACGCTATTGAGCCTGCCGCTCCTCCTCGCTCCAACTTTATTGAGCCTGCCTCTCCTCCTCGCTTCAACTCTATTGAGTCTGCCGCTCCTCCTTGCTCCAACTCTATTGAGTCTTCCGCTCCTCCCCACTCAAACTCTACTGAGCCTGCCGCTCCTCCTCACCAACTCTATTTAGCCTTCCGCTCCTCCTCACTCCAACTTTATTGAGGCTGCCACTCCTCCTCCTCACCAACTCTATTGAGCCTGCCGCTCCTCCTCACCAACTCTATTTAGCCTTCCGCTCCTCCTCACTCCAACTTTATTGAGCCTGCCACTCCTCCTCCTCACCAACTCTATTGAGTCTGCCGATCCTCCTCACTCCAACTCTATTGAGCCTGCCACTCCTCCACACCAACTCTATTGAGCCTTCCGCTCCTCCTCACTCAAACTTTATTGAGTCTGCCACTCCTCCTCCTCACAACTCAATTGAGTCTGCCTCTCCTCCTCACTCCAACTCTGTTGAGCCTGCCGTTCCTCCTCATTCCAACTCTATTGAGCCTGCTGCTCCTCCTCACACCAACTCTATTGAGCATGCCGCTCCTCCTCACCAACGCTATTGAGCCCGCCGCTCCTCTTCGCTCCAACTTTATTGAGCCTGCCTCTCCTCCTCGCTCCAACTCTATTGAGTCTGCCGCTCCTCCTTGCTCCAACTCTATTGAGCCTGCCGCTCCTCCTCACTCAAACTCTATTGAGCCTTCCGCTCCTCTTCACTCAAACTTTATTGAGTCTGCCACTCCTCCTCCTCACCAACTCTATTGAGCCTTCCGCTCCTCCTCCTCACCAACTCTATTGAGCCTGCCGCTCCTCCTCACCAACTCTATTTAGCCTTCCGCTCCTCCTCACTCCAACTTTATTGAGCCTGCCACTCCTCCTCCTCACCAACTCTACTGAGTCTGCCGATCCTCCTCACTCCAACTCTATTGAGCCTGCCACTCCTCCACACCAACTCTATTGAGCCTTCCGCTCCTCCTCACTCAAACTTTATTGAGTCTGCCACTCCTCCTCCTCACAACTCAATTGAGTCTGCCTCTCCTCCTCACTCCAACTCTGTTGAGCCTGCCGTTCCTCCTCATTCCAACTCTATTGAGCCTGCTGCTCCTCCTCACACCAACTCTATTGAGCATGCCGCTCCTCCTCACCAACGCTATTGAGCCCGCCGCTCCTCTTCGCTCCAACTTTATTGAGCCTGCCTCTCCTCCTCGCTCCAACTCTATTGAGTCTGCCGCTCCTCCTTGCTCCAACTCTATTGAGCCTGCCGCTCCTCCTCACTCAAACTCTATTGAGCCTTCCGCTCCTCCTCACTCAAACTTTATTGAGTCTGCCACTCCTCCTCCTCACCAACTCTATTGAGCCTTCCGCTCCTCCTCCTCACCAACTCTATTGAGCCTGCCGCTCCTCCTCACCAACTCTATTTAGCCTTCCGCTCCTCCTCACTCCAACTTTATTGAGCCTGCCACTCCTCCTCCTCACCAACTCTACTGAGTCTGCCGATCCTCCTCACTCCAACTCTATTGAGCCTGCCACTCCTCCACACCAACTCTATTGAGCCTTCCGCTCCTCCTCACTCAAACTTTATTGAGTCTGCCACTCCTCCTCCTCACAACTCAATTGAGTCTGCCTCTCCTCCTCACTCCAACTCTGTTGAGCCTGCCGTTCCTCCTCATTCCAACTCTATTGAGCCTGCCGCTCCTCCTCACACCAACTCTATTGAGCATGCCGCTCCTCCTCACCAACGCTATTGAGCCCGCCGCTCCTCCTCGCTCCAACTTTATTGAGCCTGCCTCTCCTCCTCGCTCCAACTCTATTGAGTCTGCCGCTCCTCCTTGCTCCAACTCTATTGAGCCTGCCGCTCCTCCTCACTCAAACTCTATTGAGCCTTCCGCTCCTCCTCACTCAAACTTTATTGAGTCTGCCACTCCTCCTCCTCACCAACTCTATTGAGCCTTCCGCTCCCCCTCCTCACCAACGCTATTGAGCCTGCCGCTCCTCCTCGCTCCAACGTTATTGAGCCTGCCTCTCCTCCTTGCTCCAACTCTATTGAGTCTTCCGCTCCTCCCCACTCAAACTCTACTGAGCCTGCCGCTCCTCCTCACCAACTCTATTTAGCCTTCCGCTCCTCCTCACTCCAACTTTATTGAGGCTGCCACTCCTCCTCCTCACCAACTCTATTGAGTCTGCCGCTCCTCCTCACTCCAACTCTATTGAGCCTGCCACTAATCCTCCCCAACTCTACTGAGCCTGCCACTAGTCCTCACAACTCAATTGAGTCTGCCTCTCCCACTCACTCCAACTCTATTGAGCCTGCCGTTCCTCCTCATTCCAACTCTATTGACTCTGCCACTCCTCCTCACTCCAACGCTATTGAGCCTGCCGCTACTCCTCACCAACGCTATTGAGCCCGCCGCTCCTCCCCACTCAAACTCTACTGAGCCTGCCGCTCCTCCTCACCAACTCAATTTAGCCTTCCGCTCCTCCTCACTCCAACTTTATTGAGCCTGCCACTCCTCCTCCTCACCTACTCTATTGAGTCTGCCGCTCCTCCTCACTCCAACTCTATTGAGCCTGCCACTCCTCCTCACCAACTCTATTGAGCCTAACACTAGTCTTCACAACTCAATTGAGTCTGCCTCTCCTCCTCACTCCAACTCTATGGAGCCTGCCGTTCCTCCTCATTCCAACTCTATTGAGCCTGCCACTCCTCCTCACTCCTTCTCTATTGAGCCTGCCGCTCCTCCTCGCTCCAACTCTATTGAGTCTTCTGCTCCTACTCACTCCAACTCTATTGAGCCTGCCACTCCTCCTCACCAACTCTATTGAGCCTGCCGCTCCTCCTCACCAACACTATTGAGCCCGCAGCTCCTCCTCGCTCCAAATCTATTGAGCCTGCCGCTCCTCCTTGCTCCAACTCTATTGAGTCTTCCGCTCCTCCTCACTCAAACTCTACTGAGCCTGCCGCTCCTCCTCACCAACTCTATTTAGCCTTCCGCTCCTCCTCACTCCAATTTTATTGAGCCTGCCACTCATCCTCCTCACCAACTCTATTGAGTCTGCCGATCCTCCTCACTCCAACTCTATTGAGCCTGCCACTCCTCCACACCAACTCTATTGAGCCTTCCGCTCCTCCTCACTCAAACTTTATTGAGTCTGCCACTCCTCCTCCTCACAACTCAATTGAGTCTGCCTCTCCTCCTCCCTCCAACTCTGTTGAGCCTGCCGTTCCTCCTCATTCCAACTCTATTGAGCCTGCCGCTCCTCCTCACACCAACTCTATTGAGTATGCCGCTACTCCTCACCAACGCTATTGAGCCCGCCGCTCCTCCCCACTCAAACTCTACTGAGCCTGCCGCTCCTCCTCACCAACTCAATTTAGCCTTCCGCTCCTCCTCACTCCAATTTTATTGAGCCTGCCACTCCTCCTCCTCACCAACTCTATTGAGTCTGCCGATCCTCCTCACTCCAACTCTATTGAGCCTGCCACTCCTCCACACCAACTCTATTGAGCCTTCCGCTCCTCCTCACTCAAACTTTATTGAGTCTGCCACTCCTCCTCCTCACAACTCAATTGAGTCTGCCTCTCCTCCTCACTCCAACTCTGTTGAGCCTGCCGTTCCTCCTCATTCCAACTCTATTGTGCCTGCCGCTCCTCCTCACACCAACTCTATTGAGCATGCCGCTCCTCCTCACCAACGCTATTGAGCCCGCCGCTCCTCCTCGCTCCAACTTTATTGAGCCTGCCTCTCCTCCTCGCTCCAACTCTATTGAGTCTGCCGCTCCTCCTTGCTCCAACTCTATTGAGTCTGCCGCTCCTCCCCACTCCAACTCTATTGAGCCTGCCGTTCCTCCTCATTCCAACTCTATTGAGCCTGCAGCTCCTCCTCACACCAACTCTATTGAGCCTGCTGCTCCTCCTCACCAACGCTGTTGAGCCCGCCGCTCCTCCTCGCTCCAACTTTATTGAGCCTGCCTCTCCTCCTCTCTCCAACTCTATTGAGTCTGCCGCTCCTCCTTGCTCCAACTCTATTGAGTCTTCCGCTCCTCCCCACTCAAACTCTACTGAGCCTGCCGCTCCTCCTCACCAACTCTATTTAGCCTTCCGCTCCTCCTCACTCCAACTTTATTGAGCCTGCCACTCCTCCTCCTCACCAACTCTATTGAGTCTGCCTCTCCTCCTCACTCCAACTCTATGGAGCCTGCCGTTCCTCCTCGCTCTAACTCTATTGAGTCTTCTGCTCCTCCTCACTCCAACTCTATTGAGCCTGCCGCTCCTCCTCACCAACTCTATTTAGCCTTCCGCTCCTCCTCACTCCAACTTTATTGAGCCTGCCACTCCTCCTCCTCACCAACTCTATTGAGTCTGCTGCTCCTCCTCACTCCAACTCTATTGAGCCTGCCACTCCTCCTCACCAACTCTATTGAGCCTGCCGCTCCTCCTCACCAACTCTATTGAGCCTGCTGCTCCTCCTCACCAACACTATTGAGCCCGCCACTCCTCCTCGCTCCAACTCTATTGAGCCTGCCCCTCCTCCTTGCTCCAACTCTATTGAGTCTTCCGTTTCTCCTCACTCAAACTCTACTGAGCCTGCTGCTCCTCCTCACCAACTCTATTTAGCCTTCCGCTCCTCCTCACTCCAACTCTATTGAGCCTGCCACTCCTCCTCACCAACTCTATTGAGCCTGCCACTAGTCTTCACAACTCAATTGAGTCTGCCTCTCCTCCTCACTCCAACTCTATTGAGCCTGCCGTTCCTCCTCATTCCAACTCTATTGAGCCCGCCGCTCCTCCTCGCTCCAACTCTATTGAGCCTGCCGCTCCTCCTTGCTCCAACTCTATTGAGCCTGCCGCTCCTCCTTGCTCCAACTCTATTGAGTCTTCAGTTTCTCCTCACTCAAACTCTACTGAGCCTGCCGCTCCTCCTCACCAACTCTATTTAGCCTTCCGCTCCCCCTCACTCCAACTCTATTGAGCCTGCCAGTAGTCCTCACAACTCAATTGAGTCTGCCTCTCCTCATCACTCCAACTCTATTGAGCCTGCCACTCCTCCTCCTCACCAACGCTATTGAGCCTGCCACTCCTCCTCCTCACCAACGCTATTGAGCCTGCCGCTCCTCCTCGCTCCAACTTTATTGAGCCTGCCTCTCCTCCTCGCTTCAACTCTATTGAGTCTTCTGCTCCTCCCCACTCAAACTCTACTGAGCCTGCCGCTCCTCCTCACCAACTCTATTTAGCCTTCCGCTCCTCCTCACTCCAACTTTATTGAGTCTGTCACTCCTCCTCCTCACCAACTCTATTGAGTCTGCCGCTCCTCCTCACTCCAACTCTATTGAGCCTGCCACTCCTCCTCACCAACTCTATTGAGCCTGCCACTAGTCTTCACAACTCAATTGAGTCTTCCTCTCCTCCTCACTCCAACTCTATGGAGCCTGCTGTTCCTCCTCATTCCAACTCTATTGAGTCTGCCACTCCTCCTCACTCCAACTCTATTGAGCCTTCCGCTCCTCCTCACTCCAATTTTATTGAGCCTGCCACTCCTCCTCTTCACCAACTCTATTGAGTCTGCCTCTCCTCCTCACTCCAACTCTATGGAGCCTGCCGTTCCTCCTCGCTCCAACTCTATTGAGTCTTCTGCTCCTCTTCACTCCAACTCTATTGAGCCTGCCACTCCTCCTCACCAACTCTATTGAGCCTGCCGCTCCTCCTCACCAACGCTATTGAGCCCGCCGCTCCTCCTCTTTCCAATTTTATTGATCCTGCCTCTCCTCCTCGCTCCAACTCTATTGAGTCTGCCGCCCCCCCTTGCTCCAACTCTATTGAGTCTTCCGCTCCTCCTCACTCCAACTCTATTGAGCCTGCCACTCCTCCTCATCAACTCTATTGAGCCTGCCACTAGTCTTCACAACTCAATTGAGTCTGCCTCTCCTCCTCACTCCAACTCTATGGAGCCTGCCGTTCCTCCTCATTCCAACTCTATTGAGCCTGCCACTCCTCCTCACTCCAACTCTATTGAGCCTGCCGCTCCTCCTCGCTCCAACTCTATTGAGTCTTCTGCTCCTCCTCACTCCAACTCTATTGAGCCTGCCACTCCTCCTCACCAACTCTATTGAGCCTGCCGCTCCTCCTCACCAACACTATTGAGACCGCCGCTCCTCTTCGCTCCAACTCTATTGAGCCTGCCTCTCCTCCTTGCTCCAACTCTATTGAGTCTTCCGCTCCTCCTCACTCAAACTCTACTGAGCCTGCCGCTCCTCCTCACCAACTCTATTTAGCCTTCCGCTCCTCCTCACTCCAATTTTATTGAGCCTGCCACTCCTCCTCCTCACCAACTCTATTGAGTCTGCCGATCCTCCTCACTCCAACTCTATTGAGCCTGCCACTCCTCCTCACCAACTCTACTTAGCCTTCCGCTCCTCCTCACTCAAACTTTATTGAGCCTGCCACTCCTCCTCACCAACTCTATTGAAGCTGCCACTCCTCCTCACAACTCAATTGAGTCTGCCTCTCCTCCTCACTCTAACTCTGTTGAGCCTGCCGTTCCTCTTCATTCCAGCTCTATTGAGCCTGCCTCTCCTCCTCGCTCCAACTCTATTGAGTCTGCCGCTCCTCCTTGCTCCAACTCTATTGAGTCTTCCGCTCCTCCTCACTCCAACTCTATTGAGCCTGCCACTCCTCCTCACCAACTCTATTGAGCCTGCCACTAGTCTTCACAACTCAATTGAGTCTCCCTCTCCTCCTCACTCCAACTCTATGGAGCCTGCCGTTCCTCCTCATTCCAACTCTATTGAGCCTGCCACTCCTCCTCCTCACCAACTCTATTGAGTCTGCCGATCCTCCTCACTCCAACTCTATTGAGCCTGCCACTCCTCCTCACCAACTCTATTGAGCCTTCCGCTCCTCCTCACTCAAACTTTATTGAGTCTGCCACTCCTCCTCCTCACCAACTCTATTGAGCCTTCCGCTCCTCCTCACCAACTCTATTGAACCTGCCACTCCTCCTCACAACTCAATTGAGTCTGCCTCTCCTCCTCACTCCAACTCTATTGAGCCTGCCGTTCCTCCTCATTCCAACTCTATTGAGCCTGCCGTTCCTCCTCATTCCAACTCTATTGAGCCTGCCGCTCCTCCTCACACCAACTCTATTGAGCCTGCCGCTCCTCCTCACCAACGCTGTTGAGCCCGCCGCTCCTCCTCGCTCCAACTTTATTGAGCCTGCCTCTCCTCCTCGCTCCAACTCTGTTGAGTCTGCCGCTCCTCCTTGCTCCAACTCTATTGAGTCTTCCGCTCCTCCCCACTCAAACTCTACTGAGCCTGCCGCTCCTCCTCACCAACTCTATTTAGATTTCCGCTCCTCCTCACTCCAACTTTATTGAGCCTGCCACTCCTCCTCTTCACCAACTCTATTGAGTCTGCCTCTCCTCCTCACTCCAACTCTATGGAGCCTGCCGTTCCTCCTCGCTCCAACTCTATTGAGTCTTCTGCTCCTCTTCACTCCAACTCTATTGAGCCTGCCACTCCTCCTCACCAACTCTATTGAGCCTGCCGCTCCTCCTCACCAACGCTATTGAGCCCGCCGCTCCTCCTCGCTCCAATTTTATTGATCCTGCCTCTCCACCTCGCTCCAACTCTATTGAGTCTGCCGCCCCCCCTTGCTCCAACTCTATTGAGTCTTCCGCTCCTCCTCACTCCAACTCTATTGAGCCTGCCACTCCTCCTCACCAACTCTATTGAGCCTGCCACTAGTCTTCACAACTCAATTGAGTCTGCCTCTCCTCCTCACTCCAACTCTATGGAGCCTGCCGTTCCTCCTCATTCCAACTCTATTGAGCCTGCCACTCCTCTTCACTCCAACTCTATTGAGCCTGCCGCTCCTCCTCGCTCCAACTCTATTGAGTCTTCTGCTCCTCCTCACTCCAACTCTATTGAGCCTGCCACTCCTCCTCACCAACTCTATTGAGCCTGCCGCTCCTCCTCACCAACACTATTGAGCCCGCCGCTCCTCCTCGCTCCAACTCTATTGAGCCTGCCTCTCCTCCTTGCTCCAACTCTATTGAGTCTTCCGCTCCTCCTCACTCAAACTCTACTGAGCCTGCCGCTCCTCCTCACCAACTCTATTTAGCCTTCCGCTCCTCCTCACTCCAATTTTATTGAGCCTGCCACTCCTCCTCCTCACCATCTCTATTGAGTCTGCCGCTCCTCCTCACTCCAACTCTATTGAGCCTGCCACTCCTTCCTCACCAACTCTATTGAAGCTGCCACTCCTCCTCACAACTCAATTGAGTCTGCCTCTCCTCCTAACTCCAACTCTGTTGAGCCTGCCGTTCCTCTTCATTCCAGCTCTATTGAGCCTGCCTCTCCTCCTCGCTCCAACTCTATTGAGTCTGCCGCTCCTCCTTGCTCCAACTCTATTGAGTCTTCCGCTCCTCCTCACTCCAACTCTATTGAGCCTGCCACTCCTCCTCACCAACTCTATTGAGCCTGCCACTAGTCTTCACAACTCAATTGAGTCTCCCTCTCCTCCTCACTCCAACTCTATGGAGCCTGCCGTTCCTCCTCATTCCAACTCTATTGAGCCTGCCACTCCTCCTCCTCACCAACTCTATTGAGTCTGCCGATCCTCCTCACTCCAACTCTATTGAGCCTGCCACTCCTCCTCACCAACTCTATTGAGCCTTCCGCTCCTCCTCACTCAAACTTTATTGAGTCTTCCACTACTCCTCCTCGCCAACTCTATTGAGCCTTCCGCTCCTCCTCACCAACTCTATTGAGTCTGCCGCTCCTCCTCACCAACTCTATTGAACCTGCCACTCCTCCTCACAACTCAATTGAGTCTGCCTCTCCTCCTCACTTCAACTCTATTGAGCCTGCCGTTCCTCCTCATTCCAACTCTATTGAGCCTGCCGTTCCTCCTCATTCCAACTCTATTGAGCCTGCTGCTCCTCCTCACACCAACTCTATTGAGCCTGCCACTCCTCCTCACCAACGCTGTTGAGCCCGCCGCTCCTCCTCGCTCCAACTTTATTGAGCCTGCCTCTCCTCCTCGCTCCAACTCTGTTGAGTCTGCCGCTCCTCCTTGCTCCAACTCTATTGAGTCTTCCGCTCCTCCCCAATCAAACTCTACTGAGCTTGCCGCTCCTCCTCACCAACTCTATTTAGCCTTCCGCTCCTCCTCACTCCAACTTTATTGAGCCTGCCACTCCTCCTCTTCACCAACTCTATTGAGTCTGCCTCTCCTCCTCACTCCAACTCTATGGAGCCTGCCGTTCCTCCTCGCTCCAACTCTATTGAGTCTTCTGCTCCTCTTCACTCCAACTCTATTGAGCCTGCCACTCCTCCTCACCAACTCTATTGAGCCTGCCGCTCCTCCTCACCAACGCTATTGAGCCCGCCGCTCCTCCTCGCTCCAATTTTATTGATCCTGCCTCTCCTCCTCGCTCCAACTCTATTGAGTCTGCCGCCCCCCCTTGCTCCAACTCTATTGAGTCTTCCGCTCCTCCTCACTCCAACTCTATTGAGCCTGCCACTCCTCCTCACCAACTCTATTGAGCCTGCCACTAGTCTTCACAACTCAATTGAGTCTGCCTCTCCTCCTCACTCCAACTCTATGGAGCCTGCCGTTCCTCCTCATGGCAACTCTATTGAGCCTGCCACTCCTCCTCACTCCAACTCTATTGAGCCTGCCGCTCCTCCTCGCTCCAACTCTATTGAGTCTTCTGCTCCTCCTCACTCCAACTCTATTGAGCCTGCCACTCCTCCTCACCAACTCTATTGAGCCTGCCTCTCCTCATCACTCCAACTCTATTGCGCCTGCCGCTCCTCCTCACCAAAGCTATTGAGCCCGCCGCTCCTCCTCGCTCCAACTTTATTGAGCCTGCCTCTCCTCCTCGCTCCAACTCTATTGAGTCTGCCTCTCCTCCTCACTCCAACTCTATTGAGCCTGCCGTTCCTCCTCACTCCAACTCTATTGAGCCTGCCACTACTCCTCACCAACTCTATTGAGCCTGCCGCTCCTCCTCACCAACACTATTGAGCCCGGCGCTCCTCCTCGCTCCAACTCTATTGAGCCTTCCGGCTCCTCCTTGCTCCAACTCTATTGAGTCTTCCGCTCCTCCTCACTCAAACTCTACTGAGCCTGCCGCTCCTCCTCACCAACTCTATTTAGCCTTCCGCTCCTCCTCACTCCAATTTTATTGATCCTGCCTCTCCTCCTCGCTCCAACTCTATTGAGTCTGCCGCTCCCCCTTGCTCCAACTCTATTGAGTCTTCTGCTCCTCCTCACTCCAACTCTATTGAGCCTGCCACTCCTCCTCACCAACTCTATTGAGCCTGCCGCTCCACCTCACCAAAACTATTGAGCCCGCCGCTCCTCCTCGCTCCAACTTTATTGAGCCTGCCTCTCCTCCTCGCTCCAACTCTATTGAGTCTGCCACTCCTCCTTGCTCCAACTCTATTGAGTCTTCCGCTCCTCCTCACTCCAACTCTATTGAGCCTGCCGCTCCTCCTCGCTCCAACTCTATTGAGCCTGCCACTAGTCTTCACAACTCAATTGAGCCTGCCTCTCCTCCTCGCTCCAACTCTGTTGAGTCTGCCGCTCCTCCTTGCTCCAACTCTATTGAGTCTTCCGCTCCTCCCCACTCAAACTCTACTGAGCCTGCCGCTCCTCCTCACCAACTCTATTTAGCCTTCCGCTCCTCCTCACTCCAACTTTATTGAGCCTGCCACTCCTCCTCTTCACCAACTCTATTGAGTCTGCCTCTCCTCCTCACTCCAACTCTATGGAGCCTGCCGTTCCTCCTCGCTCCAACTCTATTGAGTCTTCTGCTCCTCTTCACTCCAACTCTATTGAGCCTGCCACTCCTCCTCACCAACTCTATTGAGCCTGCCGCTCCTCCTCACCAACGCTATTGAGCCCGCCGCTCCTCCTCGCTCCAATTTTATTGATCCTGCCTCTCCTCCTCGCTCCAACTCTATTGAGTCTGCCGCCCCCCCTTGCTCCAACTCTATTGAGTCTTCCGCTCCTCCTCACTCCAACTCTATTGAGCCTGCCACTCCTCCTCACCAACTCTATTGAGCCTGCCACTAGTCTTCACAACTCAATTGAGTCTGCCTCTCCTCCTCACTCCAACTCTATGGAGCCTGCCGTTCCTCCTCATTCCAACTCTATTGAGTCTGCCTCTCCTCATCACTCCAACTCTATTGCGCCTGCCGCTCCTCCTCACCAAAGCTATTGAGCCCGCCGCTCCTCCTCGCTCCAACTTTATTGAGTCTGCCTCTCCTCCTCACTCCAACTCTATTGAGCCTGCCGTTCCTCCTCACTCCAACTCTATTGAGCCTGCCACTCCTCCTCGCTTCAACTCTATTGAGTCTGCCGCTCCTCCTTGCTCCAACTCTATTGAGTCTTCCGCTCCTCCCCACTCAAACTCTACTGAGCCTGCCGCTCCTCCTCACCAACTCTATTTAGCCTTCCGCTCCTCCTCACTCCAACTTTATTGAGTCTGTCACTCCTCCTCCTCACCAACTCTATTGAGTCTGCCGCTCCTCCTCACTCCAACTCTATTGAGCCTGCCACTAGTCTTCACAACTCAATTGAGTCTTCCTCTCCTCCTCACTCCAACTCTATGGAGCCTGCTGTTCCTCCTCATTCCAACTCTATTGAGCCTGCCACTCCTCCTCACTCCAACTCTATTGAGCCTTCCGCTCCTCCTCACTCCAATTTTATTGAGCCTGCCACTCCTCCTCTTCACCAACTCTATTGAGTCTGCCTCTCCTCCTCACTCCAACTCTATGGAGCCTGCCGTTCCTCCTCGCTCCAACTCTATTGAGTCTTCTGCTCCTCTTCACTCCAACTCTATTGAGCCTGCCAATCCTCCTCACCAACTCTATTGAGCCTGCCGCTCCTCCTCACCAACGCTATTGAGCCCGCCGCTCCTCCTCGCTCCAATTTTATTGATCCTGCGTCTCCTCCTCGCTCCAACTCTATTGAGTCTGCCGCCCACCCTTGCTCCAACTCTATTGAGTCTTCCGCTCCTCCTCACTCCAACTCTATTGAGCCTGCCACTCCTCCTCACCAACTCTATTGAGCCTGCCACTAGTCTTCACAACTCAATTGAGTCTGCCTCTCCTCCTCACTCCAACTCTATGGAGCCTGCCGTTCCTCCTCATTCCAACTCTATTGAGCCTGCCACTCCTCCTCACTCCAACTCTATTGAGCCTGCCGCTCCAACTCTATTGAGTCTTCTGCTCCTCCTCACTCCAACTCTATTGAGCCTGCCACTCCTCCTCACCAACTCTATTGAGCCTGCCGCTCCTCCTCACCAACACTATTGAGCCCGCCGCTCCTCCTCGCTCCAACTCTATTGAGTCTTCCGCTCCTCCTCACTCAAACTCTACTGAGGCTGCCGCTCCTCCTCACCAACTCTATTTAGCCTTCCGCTCCTCCTCACTCCAATTTTATTGAGCCTGCCACTCCTCCTCCTCACCAACTCTATTTAGCCTTCCGCTCCTCCTCACTCCAATTTTATTGAGCATGCCGCTCCTCCTCACCAACGCTATTGAGTCTGCCGCTCCTCCTTGCTCCAACTCTATTGAGCCTTCCGCTCCTCCTCACTCAAACTTTATTGAGTCTGCCACTCCTCCTCCTCACAACTCAATTGAGTCTGCCTCTCCTCCTCACTCCAACTCTGTTGAGCCTGCCGTTCCTCCTCATTCCAACTCTATTGAGCCTGCCGCTCCTCCTCACACCAACTCTATTGAGCATGCCGCTCCTCCTCACCAACGCTATTGAGCCCGCCGCTCCTCCTCGCTCCAACTTTATTGAGCCTGCCTCTCCTCCTCGCTCCAACTCTATTGAGTCTGCCGCTCCTCCTTGCTCCAACTCTATTGAGCCTGCCGCTCCTCCTCACTCAAACTCTATTGAGCCTTCCGCTCCTCCTCACTCAAACTTTATTGAGTCTGCCACTCCTCCTCCTCACCAACTCTATTGAGCCTTCCGCTCCCCCTCCTCACCAACGCTATTGAGCCTGCCGCTCCTCCTCACCAACTCTATTGAGCCTGCCGCTCCTCCTCACCAACTCTATTTAGCCTTCCGCTCCTCCTCACTCCAACTTTATTGAGGCTGCCACTCCTCCTCCTCACCAACTCTATTGAGTCTGCCGATCCTCCTCACTCCAATTCTATTGAGCCTGCCACTCCTCCACACCAACTCTATTGAGCCTTCCGCTCCTCCTCACTCAAACTTTATTGAGTCTGCCACTCCTCCTCCTCACAACTCAATTGAGTCTGCCTCTCCTCCTCACTCCAACTCTGTTGAGCCTGCCGTTCCTCCTCATTCCAACTCTATTGAGCCTGCCGCTCCTCCTCACACCAACTCTATTGAGCATGCCGCTCCTCCTCACCAACGCTATTGAGCCCGCCGCTCCTCCTCGCTCCAACTTTATTGAGCCTGCCTCTCCTCCTCGCTCCAACTCTATTGAGTCTGCCGCTCCTCCTTGCTCCAACTCTATTGAGCCTGCCGCTCCTCCTCACTCAAACTCTATTGAGCCTTCCGCTCCTCCTCACTCAAAGTTTATTGAGTCTGCCACTCCTCCTCATCACTCCAACGCTATTGAGCCTGCCACTCCTCCTCACCAACTCTATTGAGCCTGCCACTAGTCTTCACAACTCAATTGAGTCTTCCTCTCCTCCTCACTCCAACTCTATGGAGCCTGCTGTTCCTCCTCATTCCAACTCTATTGAGCCTGCCACTCCTCCTCACTCCAACTCTATTGAGCCTTCCGCTCCTCCTCACTCCAATTTTATTGAGCCTGCCACTCCTCCTCTTCACCAACTCTATTGAGTCTGCCTCTCCTCCTCACTCCAACTCTATGGAGCCTGCCGTTCCTCCTCGCTCCAACTCTATTGAGTCTTCTGCTCCTCTTCACTCCAACTCTATTGAGCCTGCCACTCCTCCTCACCAACTCTATTGAGCCTGCCGCTCCTCCTCACCAACGCTATTGAGCCCGCCGCTCCTCCTCGCTCCAATTTTATTGATCCTGCCTCTCCTCCTCGCTCCAACTCTATTGAGTCTGCCGCCCCCCCTTGCTCCAACTCTATTGAGTCTTCCGCTCCTCCTCACTCCAACTCTATTGAGCATGCCACTCCTCCTCACCAACTCTATTGAGCCTGCCACTAGTCTTCACAACTCAATTGAGTCTGCCTCTCCTCCTCACTCCAACTCTATGGAGCCTGCCGTTCCTCCTCATTCCAACTCTATTGAGCCTGCCACTCCTCCTCACTCCAACTCTATTGAGCCTGCCGCTCCAACTCTATTGAGTCTTCTGCTCCTCCTCACTCCAACTCTATTGAGCCTGCCACTCCTCTTCACCAACTCTATTGAGCCTGCCGCTCCTCCTCACCAACACTATTGAGCCCGCCGCTCCTCCTCGCTCCAACTCTATTGAGCCTGCCTCTCCTCCTTGCTCCAACTCTATTGAGTCTTCCGCTCCTCCTCACTCAAACTCTACTGAGGCTGCCGCTCCTCCTCACCAACTCTATTTAGCCTTCCGCTCCTCCTCACTCCAATTTTATTGAGCCTGCCACTCCTCCTCCTCACCAACTCTATTTAGCCTTCCGCTCCTCCTCACTCCAATTTTATTGAGCATGCCGCTCCTCCTCACCAACGCTATTGAGTCTGCCGCTCCTCCTTGCTCCAACTCTATTGAGCCTTCCGCTCCTCCTCACTCAAACTTTATTGAGTCTGCCACTCCTCCTCCTCACAACTCAATTGAGTCTGCCTCTCCTCCTCACTCCAACTCTGTTGAGCCTGCCGTTCCTCCTCATTCCAACTCTATTGAGCCTGCCGCTCCTCCTCACACCAACTCTATTGAGCATGCCGCTCCTCCTCACCAACGCTATTGAGCCCGCCGCTCCTCCTCGCTCCAACTTTATTGAGCCTGCCTCTCCTCCTCGCTCCAACTCTATTGAGTCTGCCGCTCCTCCTTGCTCCAACTCTATTGAGCCTGCCGCTCCTCCTCACTCAAACTTTATTGAGTCTGCCACTCCTCCTCCTCACCAACTCTATTGAGCCTTCCGCTCCCCCTCCTCACCAACGCTATTGAGCCTGCCGCTCCTCCTCACCAACTCTATTGAGCCTGCCGCTCCTCCTCACCAACTCTATTTAGCCTTCCGCTCCTCCTCACTCCAACTTTATTGAGGCTGCCACTCCTCCTCCTCACCAACTCTATTGAGTCTGCCGATCCTCCTCACTCCAATTCTATTGAGCCTGCCACTCCTCCACACCAACTCTATTGAGCCTTCCGCTCCTCCTCACTCAAACTTTATTGAGTCTGCCACTCCTCCTCCTCACAACTCAATTGAGTCTGCCTCTCCTCCTCACTCCAACTCTGTTGAGCCTGCCGTTCCTCCTCATTCCAACTCTATTGAGCCTGCCGCTCCTCCTCACACCAACTCTATTGAGCATGCCGCTCCTCCTCACCAACGCTATTGAGCCCGCCGCTCCTCCTCGCTCCAACTTTATTGAGCCTGCCTCTCCTCCTCGCTCCAACTCTATTGAGTCTGCCGCTCCTCCTTGCTCCAACTCTATTGAGCCTGCCGCTCTTCCTCACTCAAACTCTATTGAGCCTTCCGCTCCTCCTCACTCAAACTTTATTGAGTCTGCCACTCCTCCTCATCACTCCAACGCTATTGAGCCTGCCGCTCCTCCTCACCAACGCTATTGAGCCCGCCGCTCCTCCTCGCTCCAACTTTATTGAGCCTGCCTCTCCTCCTCGCTCCAACTCTATTGAGTCTGCCGCTCCTCCTTGCTCCAACTCTATTGAGTCTTCCGTTCCTCCTCACTCAAACTCTACTGAGCCTGCCGCTCCTCCTCACCAACTCTATTTAGCTTTCCGCTCCTCCTCACTCCAACTTCATTGAGCCTGCCACTCCTCCTCCTCACCAACTCTATTGAGCCTGCCGCTCCTCCTCACTCCAACTCTATTGAGCCTGCCACTCCTCCTCACCAACTCTATTGAAGCTGCAACTCCTCCTCACAACTCAATTGAGTCTGCCTCTCCTCCTCACTCCAACTCTATTGAGCCTGCCGTTCCTCCTCATTCCAACTCTATTGAGCCTGCCGATCCTCCTCACTCCAACTCTATTGAGCCTGCCACTCCTCCTCACCAACTCTATTGAGCCTGCCACTAGTCCTCACAACTCTATTGAGTCTGCCTCTCCTCATCACTCCAACGCTATTGAGCCTGCCGCTCCTCCTCACCAACGCTATTGAGCCCGCCGCTCCTCCTCGCTCCAACTTTATTGAGCCTGCCTCTCCTCCTCGCTCCAACTCTATTGAGTCTGCCGCTCCTCCTTGCTCAAACTCTATTGAGTCTTCCGTTCCTCCTCACTCAAACTCTACTGAGCCTGCCGCTCCTCCTCACCAACTCTATTTAGCTTTCAGCTCCTCCTCACTCCAACTTCATTGAGCCTGCCACTCCTCATCCTCACCAACTCTATTGAGCCTGCCGCTCCTCCTCACTCCAACTCTATTGAGCCTGCCACTCCTCCTCAACAACTCTATTGAAGCTGCCACTCCTCCTCACAACTCAATTGAGTCTGCCTCTCCTCCTCACTCCAACTCTATTGAGCCTGCCGTTCCTCCTCATTCCAACTCTATTGAGCCTGCCGATCCTCCTTACACCAACTCTATTGAGCCTGCCGCTCCTCGTCACCGATGTTATTGAGCCTGCCTCTCCTCCTCGCTCCAACTCTATTGAGTCTGCCGCTCCTCCTTGCTCCAACTCTATTGAGTCTTCCGCTCCTCCTCACTCAAACTCTACTGAGCCTGCCGCTCCTCCTCACCAACTCTAATTAGCCTTCCGCTTTTCCTCACTCCAATTTTATTGAGGCTGCCGCTCCTCCTCACCAACTCTAATTAGCCTTCCGCTCCGCCTCACTCAAACTCTACTGAGCCTGCCGCTCCTCCTCACCAACTTTAATTAGCCTTCCGCTCTTCCTCACTCCAACATTATTGAGTCTTCCGCTCATCCTCACTCAAACTCAACTGAGCCTGCCGCTCCTCCTCACTCCAACTTTATTGAGCCTGCCACTCCTCCCCCTCACCAACTCTATTGAGTCTGCCGCTCCTACTCACTCCAACTCTATTGCGCCTGCCGCTCCTCCTCACCAACGCTATGGAGCCCGCCGCTCCTCCTCGCACCAACTTTGTTGAGCCTGCCTCTCCTCCTCGCTCCAACTCTATTGAGTCTGCCGCTCCTCCTTGCTCCAACTCTATTGAGTCATCCGTTCCTCCTCACTCAAACTACTGAGCCTGCCGCTCCTCCTCAAAACTCAATTGAGTCTGCCTCTCCTCATCACTCCAACGCTATTGAGCCTGCCGCTCCTCCTCACCAACGCTATTGAGCCCGCCGCTCCTCCTCGCTCCAACTTTATTGAGCCTGCCTCTCCTCCTCGCTCCAACTCTATTGAGTCTGCCGCTCCTCCTTGCTCCAACTCTATTGAGTCTTCCGTTCCTCCTCACTCAAACTACTAAGCCTGCCACTCCTCCTCACCAACTCTATTTAGCCTTCCACTCCTCCTCACTCCAACTTTATTGAGCCTGCCACTCCTCCTCCTCACCAACTCTATTGAGTCTGCCGCTCCTCCTCACTCCAACTCTATTGAGCCTGCCACTCCTCCTCACCAACTCTATTGAGCCTGCCACTAGTCCTCACAACTCAATTGAGTCTGCCTCTCCTCATCACTCCAACGCTATTGAGCCTGCCGCTCCTCCTCACCAACGCTATTGAGCCCGCCGCTCCTCCTCGCTCCAACTTTATTGAGCCTGCCTCTCCTCCCCGCTCCAACTCTATTGAGTCTGCCGCTCCTCCTTGCTCCAACTCTATTGAGTCTTCCGTTCCTCCTCACTCAAACTCTACTGAGCCTGCCGCTCCTCCTCACCAACTCTATTTAGCTTTCCGCTCCTCCTCACTCCAACTTAATTGAGCCTGCCACTCCTCCTCCTCATCAACTCTATTGAGCCTGCCGCTCCTCCTCACTCCAACTCTATTGAGCCTGCCACTCCTCCTCACCAACTCTATTGAAGCTGCAACTCCTCCTCACAACTCAATTGAGTCTGCCTCTCCTCCTCACTCCAACTCTATTGAGCCTGCCGTTCCTCCTCATTCCAACTCTATTGAGCCTGCCGATCCTCCTCACACAAACTCTATTGAGCCTGCCGCTCCTCCTCACCGACGTTATTGAGCCTGCCTCTCCTCCTCGCTCCAACTCTATTGAGTCTGCCGCTCCTCCTTGCTCCAACTCTATTGAGTCTTCCGTTCCTCCTCACTCAAACTCTACTGAGCCTGCCGCTCCTCCTCACCAACTCTATTTAGCTTTCCGCTCCTCCTCACTCCAACTTCATTGAGCCTGCCACTCCTCCTCCTCACCAACTCTATTGAGCCTGCCGCTCCTCCTCACTCAAACTCTATTGAGCCTGCCACTCCTCCTCACCAACTCTATTGAAGCTGCAACTCCTCCTCACAACTCAATTGAGTCTGCCTCTCCTCCTCCTCACCAACTCTATTGAGCCTGCCGCTCCTCCTCACTCCAACTCTATTGAGCCTGCCACTCCTCCTCACCAACTCTATTGAAGCTGCCACTCCTCCTCACAACTCAATTGAGTCTTCCTCTCCTACTCACTCCAATTCTGTTGAGCCTGCCGTTCATCCACATTCCAACTCTATTGAGCCTGCCGCTCCTCCTCACACCAACTATATTGAGCCTTCTGCTCCTCCTCACCAACGCTATTTAGCCCGCTTCTCCTCCTCGCTCCAACTTTATTGAGCCTGCCTCTCCTCCTCGCTCCAACTCTATTGAGTCTGCCGCTCCTCCTTGCTCCAACTCTATTTAGCCTTCCGCTCCTCCTCACTCCAACTTTATTGAGCCTGCCACTCCTCCTCCTCACCAACTCTATTGAGTCTGCCGCTCCTCCTCACTCCAACTCTATTGAGCCTGCCACTCCTCCTCACCAACTCTATTGAGCCTGCCACTAGTCTTCACAACTCAATTGAGTCTGCCTCTCTTCCTCACTCCAACTCTATGGAGCCTGCCGTTCCTCCTCATTCCAACTCTATTGAGCCTGCCACTCCTCCTCATTCCAACTCTATTGAGCCTGCCGCTCCTCCTCGCTCCAACTCTATTGAGTCTTCTGCTCCTCCTCACTCCAACTCTATTGAGCCTGCCATTCCTCCTCACCAACTCTATTGAGCCTGCCGCTCCTCCTCACCAACACTATTGAGCCCGCCGCTCCTCCTCGCTCCAACTTTATTGAGCCTGCCTCTACTCCTCGCTCCAACTCTATTGAGTCTGCCGCTCCTCCTTGCTCCAACTCTATTGAGTCTTCCGCTCCTCCTCACTCAAACTCAGCTGAGCCTGCCGCTCCTCCTCACTCCAACTTTATTGAGCCTGCCACGCCTCCCCCTCACCAACTCTATTGAGTCTGCCGCTCCTACTCACTCCAACTCTATTGAGCCTGCCACTCCTCCTCACCAACTCTATTGAGCCTGCCTCTCCTCATCACTCCAACTCTATTGCGCCTGCCGCTCCTCCTCACCAACGCTATTGAGCCCGCCGCTCCTCCTCGCTCCAACTTTATTGAGTCTGCCGCTCCTCCTTGCTCCAACTCTATTGAGTCTTCCGTTCCTCCTCACTCAAACTACTGAGCCTGCCGCTCCTCCTCACCAACTCTATTTAGCCTTCCGCTCCTCCTTGCTCCAACTTTATTGAGCCTGCCACTCCTCCTCCTCACCAACTCTATTGAGTCTGCCGCTCCTCCTCACTCCAACTCTATTGAGCCTGCCACTCCTCCTCACCAACTATATTGAGCCTGCCACTAGTCCTCACAACTCAATTGAGTCTGCCTCTCCTCATCACTCCAACGCTATTGAGCCTGCCGCTCCTCCTCACCAACGCTATTGAGCCCGCCGCTCTTCCTCGCTCCAACTTTATTGAGCCTGCCTCTCCTCCTCACCAACGCTATTGAGCCCGCCGCTCCTCCTCGCTCCAACTTTATTGAGCCTGCCTCTCCTCCTCGCTCCAACTCTATTGAGTCTTCCGTTCCTCCTCACTCAAAATCTACTGAGCCTGCCACTCCTCCTCCTTACCAACTCTATTGAGCCTGCCTCTCCTCCTCACTCCAACTCTATTGAGCCTGCCGTTCCTCCTCACTCCAACTCTATTGAGCCTGCCACTCCTCCTCACTCCAACTCTATTGAGCCTGCCGCTCCTCCTCACCAACGCTATTGAGCCCGCCGCTCCTCCTTGCTCCAACTTTATTGAGCCTGCCTCTCCGTCTCGCTCCAACTCTATTGAGGCTGCCGCTCCTTCTCGCTCCAACTCTATTGAGTCTGCCTCTCCTCCTCCTCACCAACTCTATTGAGCCTGCCGCTCCTCCTCACTCCAACTCTATTGAGCCTGCCACTCCTCCTCACCAACTCTATTGAAGCTGCAACTCCTCCTCACAACTCAATTGAGTCTGCCTCTCCTCCTCACTCCAACTCTATTGAGCCTGCCGTTCCTCCTCATTCCAACTCTATTGAGCCTGCCGATCCTCCTCACACAAACTCTATTGAGCCTGCCGCTCCTCCTCACCGACGTTATTGAGCCTGCCTCTCCTCCTCGCTCCAACTCTATTGAGTCTGCCGCTCCTCCTTGCTCCAACTCTATTGAGTCTTCCGTTCCTCCTCACTCAAACTCTACTGAGCCTGCCGCTCCTCCTCACCAACTCTATTTAGCTTTCCGCTCCTCCTCACTCCAACTTCATTGAGCCTGCCACTCCTCCTCCTCACCAACTCTATTGAGCCTGCCGCTCCTCCTCACTCAAACTCTATTGAGCCTGCCACTCCTCCTCACCAACTCTATTGAAGCTGCAACTCCTCCTCACAACTCAATTGAGTCTGCCTCTCCTCCTCCTCACCAACTCTATTGAGCCTGCCGCTCCTCCTCACTCCAACTCTATTGAGCCTGCCACTCCTCCTCACCAACTCTATTGAAGCTGCAACTCCTCCTCACAACTCAATTGAGTCTGCCTCTCCTCCTCACTCCAACTCTATTGAGCCTGCCGTTCCTCCTCATTCCAACTCTATTGAGCCTGCCGATCCTCCTCACACCAACTCTATTGAGCCTGCCGCTCCTCCTCACCGACGTTATTGAGCCTGCCTCTCCTCCTCGCTCCAACTCTATTGAGTCTTCCGCTCCTCCTCACTCAAACTCTACTGAGCCTGCCGCTCCTCCTCACCAACTCTAATTAGCCTTCCGCTCTTCCTCACTCCAACTTTATTGAGGCTGCCGCTCCTCCTCACCAACTCTAATTAGCCTTCCGCTCCTCCTCACTCCAACTTTATTGAGGCTGCCGTTCCTCCTCCTCACCAACTCTATTGAGTCTGCCGCTCCTCCTCACTCCAACTCTATTGAGCCTGCCACTCCTCCTCACCAACTCTATTGAGCCTGCCACTAGTCCTCACAACTCAATTGAGTCTGCCACTCCTCCTCACCAACTCTATTGAAGCTGCCACTCCTCCTCACAACTCATTTGAGTCTGCCTCTTCTCCTCTCTCCAACTCTGTTGAGCCTGCCGTTCCTCCTCATTCCAACTCTATTGAGCCTGCCGCTCCTCCTCACACCAACTCTATTGAGCATTCCGCTCCTCCTCACCAACGCTATTGAGCCCGCCGCTCCTCCTCGCTCCAACTTTATTGAGTCTGCCACTCCTCCTCCTCACCATCTCTATTGAGTCTGCCGCTCCTCCTCACTCCAACTCTATTGAGCCTTCCGCTCCTCCTCACTCCAACTTTATTGAGGCTGCCACTCCTCCTCCTCACCAACTCTATTGAGTCTGCCGCTCCTCCTCACCAACTCTATTGAACCTGCCACTCCTCCTCACAACTCAATTGAGTCTGCCTCTCCTCCTCACTCCAACTCTGTTGATTCTGCCGTTCCTCCTCATTCCAACTCTATTGAGCCTGCCGCTCCACCTCAACAACGCTATTGAGCCCGCCGCTCCTCCTCACTCCAACTTTATTGAGCCTGCCTCTCCTCCTCGCTCCAACTCTATTGAGTCTGCCACTCCTCCTCCTCACCAACTCTATTGAGTCTGCCGCTCCTCCTCACTCCACCTCTATTGAGCCTGCCACTCCTCCTCACCAACTCTATTGAAGCTGCCACTCCTCCTCACAACTCAATTGAGTCTTCCTCTCCTACTCACTCCAATTCTGTTGAGCCTGCCGTTCATCCACATTCCAACTCTATTGAGCCTGCCGCTCCTCCTCACACCAACTATATTGAGCCTTCTGCTCCTCCTCACCAACGCTATTTAGCCCGCTTCTCCTCCTCGCTCCAACTTTATTGAGCCTGCCTCTCCTCCTCGCTCCAACTCTATTGAGTCTGCCGCTCCTCCTCACTCCAACTTTATTGAGCCTGCCACTCCTCCTCCTCACCAACTCTATTGAGTCTGCCGCTCCTCCTCACTCCAACTCTATTGAGCCTGCCACTCCTCCTCACCAACTCTATTGAGCCTGCCACTAGTCTTCACAACTCAATTGAGTCTGCCTCTCTTCCTCACTCCAACTCTATGGAGCCTGCCGTTCCTCCTCATTCCAACTCTATTGAGCCTGCCGCTCCTCCTCACTCCAACTCTATTGAGCCTGCCGCTCCTCCTCGCTCCAACTCTATTGAGTCTTCTGCTCCTCCTCACTCCAACTCTATTGAGCCTGCCATTCCTCCTCACCAACTCTATTGAGCCTGCCGCTCCTCCTCACCAACACTATTGAGCCCGCCGCTCCTCCTCGCTCCAACTTTATTGAGCCTGCCTCTCCTCCTCGCTCCAACTCTATTGAGTCTGCCGCTCCTCCTTGCTCCAACTCTATTGAGTCTTCCGCTCCTCCTCACTCAAACTCAGCTGAGCCTGCCGCTCCTCCTCACTCCAACTTTATTGAGCCTGCCACGCCTCCCCCTCACCAACTCTATTGAGTCTGCCGCTCCTACTCACTCCAACTCTATTGAGCCTGCCACTCCTCCTCACCCACTCTATTGAGCCTGCCTCTCCTCATCACTCCAACTCTATTGCGCCTGCCGCTCCTCCTCACCAACGCTATTGAGCCCGCCGCTCCTCCTCGCTCCAACTTTATTGAGCCTGCCTCTCCTCCTCGCTCCAACTCTATTGAGTCTGCCGCTCCTCCTTGCTCCAACTCTATTGAGTCTTCCGTTCCTCCTCACTCAAACTACTGAGCCTGCCGCTCCTCCTCACCAACTCTATTTAGCCTTCCGCTCCTCCTTGCTCCAACTTTATTGAGCCTGCCACTCCTCCTCCTCACCAACTCTATTGAGTCTGCCGCTCCTCCTCACTCCAACTCTATTGAGCCTGCCACTCCTCCTCACCAACTATATTGAGCCTGCCACTAGTCCTCACAACTCAATTGAGTCTGCCTCTCCTCATCACTCCAACGCTATTGAGCCTGCCGCTCCTCCTCACCAACGCTATTGAGCCCGCCGCTCTTCCTCGCTCCAACTTTATTGAGCCTGCCTCTCCTCCTCACCAACGCTATTGAGCCCGCCGCTCCTCCTCGCTCCAACTTTATTGAGCCTGCCTCTCCTCCTCGCTCCAACTCTATTGAGTCTTCCGTTCCTCCTCACTCAAAATCTACTGAGCCTGCCACTCCTCCTCCTTACCAACTCTATTGAGCCTGCCTCTCCTCCTCACTCCAACTCTATTGAGCCTGCCGTTCCTCCTCACTCCAACTCTATTGAGCCTGCCACTCCTCCTCACTCCAACTCTATTGAGCCTGCCGCTCCTCCTCACCAACGCTATTGAGCCCGCCGCTCCTCCTTGCTCCAACTTTATTGAGCCTGCCTCTCCGTCTCGCTCCAACTCTATTGAGGCTGCCGCTCCTTCTCGCTCCAACTCTATTGAGTCTGCCGCTCCTCTTCACTCCAGCACTACTGAGCCTGCCGCTCCTCCTCACCAACTCTATTGAGCCTGCCGCTCCTCCTCACTCAAACTCTATTGAGCCTGCCGCTCCTCCTCACTCCAACTCTATTGAGCCTGCCACTCCTCCTCCTCACCAACTCTGTTCAGCCTGCCGCTCCTCCTCCTCACCAACTCTATTGAGCCTGCCACTCCTCCTCACCAACTCTATTGAGCCTGCCGCTCCTCTTCACTCCAACTCTATTGAGCCTGCCGCTCCTCCTCACCAACTCTATTGAGCCTGCCACTCCTCCTCACCAACTCTATTGAGCCTGCCGCTCCTCCTCACTACAACACTATTGAGCCTGCTGCTCTTCCACCCTCTCCATCCCCCCATCTGCCTTGCCACTCCTCTCTCTCAGAGTGAGCTTGTTTACCTTGTAGTTGTGAGTCTGTAGTATTCTCTCAGTCTCAGGCAGTTCCTTTGTGTGAACAGCCGCCGTTGTTACTGATGGTATTTCTGATTGTATGTCTTCACTGCCGTCTGCCGTCTGCCCCCCCCGTCACTCTTTTTGTTATATAAAATATGTGTTTTAGACATAGAGAGTGTGTCAATTCTTAAAGATGCCCTTGGCTTTTATGAGACAGTTTTAAGAAAGCCTTTTCTCATAGAGGATGGATACAGTAGATCTGGATAGTGGTGGTTGTGGTCCATTCTGCTTGCGTAAACTGCATATGAAATGTTAAAGATTGTAGGCTTATCCAATCTGACTTGAAACAGTCCCAATGAAGCTTAAGAGCTTGCTCTTTTCGGTTTGAGAGCATTTTCTCAGAGCTTTTCCCATAAGATTAATATTCCTTTTCTTGCCTCTCGTTGACAACATGTATTAGAAGTAGATTAATGAAGGGGTTGGCAATTGTTCTATTGAAAAACAACATATTTTGAATGCCATTGCAATAATTGTGCCTTTCTATACCATTTCAAAACGTCGTCCTCTTTCTCAGGCCGCCTGTAGGAACCAAGGCCCAGGATTCTTAGCCTCATTCACCTCGCGTTCTGTTGGCCATCACCTGGAGGGACGGGGGATATTGCCGACGGCACAATTATCAGTGATTTGGGCTCTGACTAGTGATTCACTGTTATGAGAAGGGGCATGGCGTGGATATGAGCTGATACTCTAAAAGCCTAGATGGGAGACATTGGGAGCTCAGCTGAGCCAATGGGAGGTTGTGTGTGTGTGCATGCCTGTATGTGTGTGTGTGTGTCTGAAGCACTGGTATCAGTGAAGTGAGTGATAGTGTCCTGCTGTGTGCTCAGCGCTCACACACACATCAGAGATCAGAGATACATGCTACTAGCCCCACTCCAGAGACTTCAGCCTGGGCCTTCTACAATATTTACCCACTACATGGTGCTTGTATCTGTCATACACCCGGGCCTGGGAAATGGCTTTAAGTTGCATATCACCCCTATGAGCTAATGTATGTATGTGGTCTTTGAACTTCTGTCCTCCAGTCCAAACAGAATTAAATGAATGAGCAATTGACAGTTAGCCTGTTGAGTGGTATAGGGGAGATCTGTGAGACTGATGATTAAATTGTAGCCTTCAGTTTGGACCTGGTTTTGTCTGTTGCAATTGTTTCAATCTCTAAGGACCTCATTCATAAGATATTCTAATTGTGTGTGTGTGTGTGTGTGTGTGTGTGTGTGTGTGTGTGTGTGTGTGTGTGTGTGTGTGTGTGTGTGTGTGTGTGTGTGTGTGTGTGTGTGTGTGTGTGTGTGTGTGTGTGTGTGTGTGTGTGTGTGTCAGCTGGAAGCAGCCTGGGGATGTTATGAGGCGTTCCATCATCGGGCCCACCGGGTCATTTGGGACGAGGAGGGATGAGGCTGGGACCACCGCCATCACCCCATCCCCCGTTAGCCTGCCTGCCGTCATCCCCTGGAGGATCGGCATATTACCTCCAGACCAGACACAGAGAGCGGTCTGAAATAAAGAGCCACGGCTGGGCCAGAGGAACCACTAGCAGCTCCAATAAAAGCTCCATCCATGGCTGCCATGGCCATAAAAGCGGGGAAACTCGATGGTGGATTTCACTTTAAGATCCCTCAGTTTGAATGAAAGTAATTATCTTTTTTGTTTTACTCTGAGGGACAGGGGCAGAGTCTGAAATGGCACCCTACTTCCTATATAGTGCACTACTTTTGACCAGGGTCCATAGGGCACTGCATAGGAACCAGGGTAATATTTGGCGCACACAGGCCCTCTGATACAGCTCTGTGCTTGGAATATGGTTCAGACAGGGTGGAGGGAGTGGTGCTTGGTATACTGTAGCGCTGGGCTGTATGTATTCAGCATCTCAGAGTAGGAGAGCTCATCTAGGATCAGGTCCATCTAATCTTACTCATTGTGATCTAAAAGCCTAAGCTGATCCTAAATTAGCACACCTACTCTGAGACACTTGATACAAATGGGCCTGAACACTGTTTTTCATCCGTTCTTTCTAATCAGGGACTGATTCAGACGTGGGACACCAGCAGAACTCACACGGACACATACTTCTGAGTCTGGCTATTAAGCAGCTGCCTCTGTTTCTCCATAATGGCTGTCTTGCAAGCACTGCATACAGCTAGTGACATTGATTCCCGGTCAACTTTGGCATCAGAGTTCATCTGAATATCCTATAGCCTAATACCCTGGCCTGGTCTTGACCTCTGACATTGATCTGTATAGTCTCTACTGGCTAGATGAGACAGGGACAGCAAGACGATGAATTCTCCAGATGGTGTCTTAAGGTGGATTCCAAAAGCTCATTATTCCCAATCCTTACATAGACCTGATTCATTATCCCAGTCAAAGATAATCACTAAACTACCTTATCGCCAGCTACCAAAATCCCACTAACTAGGTCTAACAATGCACTTGTCAAAATGACATTACCTTTCTTGTCCATAACATGAGTTAGAGTCTGTTACACTGATGTATTTTGGCCCTGGAATATACTAGTCCTACAACTACAGATGTAGGATCTTCATTTGAGCCACTAGGAAAATAATCCTGCAGCAAATGTGGATTTTAATTTATGGACATTTTTGTAAGGTTTTATACATTTTTCTTAAGGGAAAATCAATCTGAAATTTCAAAGTGGAAATAATAAATGTCAAATACACTACATAAATACACTGCATTGCAGGAAAGTTATTTAGCAGGGTGATCAAATTAAGATACTACATCTGTATACTCTAGTGACTGATTTAAGGTTTGGGGATGGGGATAGATGGCCCGGGGCAAATTATTCTAAGAGCCCCCTGATGTCAGTGGGACTGCCTGGCGAAATAAAAGGCGGGGCAATAAACCAGGAGCAAAAGAAAGAAAGTAGCATGCATAGCGCATAGAACAGGGGGGCCACCCTGAGGCAATGGCCCAACTGCCCCGTGGTTAAATCCCTCCACTGAAAGTGGAATAATCACACCAGAGCCTTTGGAGAGAGGGAGGGGAAGAGAGAGAGAGAGAGAGAGAGAGAGAGAGAGAGAGAGAGAGAGAGAGAGAGAGAGGGAGAGAGAGAGAGAGAGAGAGAGAGAGAGAGAGAGAGAGAGAGCGAGAGAGAGAGAGAGAGAGAGAGAGAGACGACTGATGCCCACAGCGTTGGTACCCAAACCAAAGCAGCCGCCCGTCTCAGTCGTCTCTCTTTGTCTCAAAATCTGAGAAAAGCCCCTGTGATAAAGAGGGAATTAGAAGCTCTGTGATAAAGAGGGAGGGAGTTGGAGGGAGATCTAAGAAAGATCACGAGGGTTTAGTAGCCGTGTCGTTGTTTCAGATGTGTCGGGAGATATAAGCATTAAGATCGTACGTTTAATCCTATTCATAGGCTATCTCGTCGTGCGGTTGTTCCAAAATGGATGTTGATACTTTGAGCTCTTACATGCTCCTTAGAAAATAGGTCTGAACTAGTATTCATTCATGTCAAAGTAAATCAGTGTAAATAAAATCATCTGTAAAAAAAAAAAAAACATTTGATCATGAATTAGATAAATATTTATCAGTGATGACAGAGTTTTAGTATTCAAAAGCAATGAAAGGTTAGCTAAGCAGGTTCACCCCTCCTCTTCACGCCTCTCAATGCTCACTTTCCCTTTAAGAGGACTCCACTATAAATCATATTTAGTACCTCTGGCATATTGGGAGAACTAATACAGGTGACAATGTTGTAATTGCCTTGTCATGGTCACCTACTAATTGTCCTCCTGTCTGACATTTCGGAGGACATTTTGTATTCTACCACAGCTTCGAAGAATTCTTGCTTCCTAGATGTGGTTGTTTTAAAAAATGGAAATAGTACTAAACAGTGAAATGTGTTCCAAGAAAGGGATTTAGTTTTCTTTACGGAATGTATTGTGTCTGGATATTGGATAACATCAATTAAGAGAACATCGTTCTATTCAATAATTCATCATGAACGTGACCTTCTTGATACTAAGTTGTTGGCGGTTTGGTTGAGTGGTCGTGTTACATGCTAATTATGACAGGAAAGGTCAAACTAATTAGCTCTCTCTTTGTACCTGCTGTTAGAGTCATTTCCTGGTTGTGATCACTGAGTCAGACAGGGTTCAATTAACTCACTAATGTGAATTTCATGCAACACAATTAAAAAATATGGAGACCTATGCCATGTTCCAAAACTTTTCCATTTCTATAACAAGGTCTTACTTTCTTTGATAGGCACTTCAGACAGGGCTCAAAAACATCAAGTGCTTTGTGTACCTCAATTAGCAACTTTGCCATTTCATTAAAAAAGGTGTGTTGTTCTATAGCCTGGGAATCCTACCTGGCATGTTTCGTTAAAGTGAAACAGCAGAGCATATCAGTTTGGATTCCAGGCTGGTTGCTCAGTCTACCAGACGCTGAACCTGCATTCATTCAGACCACAGCCCTTGTATTTGAAAGAGGGTCTCGAAAACACACCCATTAACATGTTTAAATGGGCCTCTCTATCAAGTGAAGAGTGCACCAACACTTTGCAGACCATTAAATCCGCACAGTGGCATAATTATCTTTGTTTAGCTATGTTAAATAAAGTATATCATTACGCTCTACTGGGCCACTAAGTAGTTTAAAGGGGGCCATCAATTTCATTAGACTATGTTGAATCCTTGAGCCCTTTGGATGATGTTCTTACTCAGTGACATGTGATAGAGGCTAATAAGCCATTTTTAAGAATGATTATCCAGGATTTACATGTATATGGTTGTTTTAATGCCCTCCAACCCCCTCCTTTAACCAATAGGACCTCAGATGCTTCTATCCAGTGCTCCAATCACAGCCCCCCCTCCCACATGACTTCCTTCTGTTTGTCATAGGAAAAAAAGAGAGAGAGAAACCTCTCCTCCATCTCAGCCTTCCCCATTAGAGGTCCCGTTAGCTTAGTGGTGCTTGGTGCTAATGCGCAAGTTTAGCAGTTCAGCCTCAGAGAATGCTAAAGAGGTCCTGACACTCGACAGGGGCTCCTGGGGCTCTGGAGTAGGGGTGGGGGGGGTTTAGGAGTGGGTGTAAAGGGGTTATGGAGAGGGGTCCCAGCGGTTGTTTGCCTGTTTTCCATCAAGAGTCCTCATCTCCCTTCATCCCTTTGTGCCGAGGCTCTCCTCAGGCCGTCCCCTCAGAGGGGTATCTCAAAAGAGCAGCTGCTGTGTATGAGTGCCATTTCCTCCTGCTGTCACCAGCACACTCACCCCTCTATCCCCCCCCCCCCTTCACCGATGCTCCCTATCCAACCCCCCCTCTAACCCTCCATCCACACTCACTGGCAGTCCCATCCAGCCACACACCCCCCCTCCCAGTCCAACCCCTCCCCCTCCCAGTCCAACCCTCCCTGTATTAACATGCATATGAACTTGTTTCTCTTAGTTCTAAACTCCAATGACAAAGTGGGAAAGCATGAGCTTGAAATATTCATGATCTTATGCGGTAATTAAGTGTTACAGAGAGCAGAGAGCGGGGACTTGCTGTCCTTGGTACTAGTCACTCACTGACTACCCTACTGTGTGGGGGGGATATTATTTTATTCTGTTTTCAAGACAGGACAAAAAAGGCCCTCTTCTCTTTCCAGGAATTCTTCGAAGCATGCATAGCCACCCATTCCTTGGAGTGTTTTGTCATTGCGCAACAAATGGTCCTATTTACTAGTTAATGAGGCTTGAGAGAAGTACAGCAGCTAAATGTGAATACATTTTCACTCACGCTACTGCAGTAAGTATGCACTATATAGTGTTGCTTGTATAGTGACACTGAATCTCTACAATCAGTAGGCTGATATTAGAATACACACGAATCTGATCTGTTGTCCTCTTGTCATTACAGGGTATCAGTTGTCCTCTTGTCATTACAGGGTATCAGTTGTCCACTTGTCATTACAGGGTATCAGTTGTCTACTTGTCATTACAGGGTATCAGTTGTCCACTTGTCATTACAGTTTATCAGTTGTCCACTTGTCATTACAGGGTATCAGTTGTCCACTTGTCATTACAGGGTAACAGTTGTCCACTTGTCATTACGGGGTATCAGTTGTCCACTTGTCATTACAGGGTATCAGTTGTCCACTTGTCATTACAGGGTATCAGTTGTCCACTTGTCATTACAGGGTAACAGTTGTCCACTTGTCATTACAGGGTATCAGTTGCCCACTTGTCATTACAGGGTATCAGTTGTCCACTTGTCATTACAGGGTATCAGTTGTCCACTTGTCATTACAGGGTATCAGTTGTCCACTTGTCATTACAGGGTATCAGTTGTCCACTTGTCATTACAGGGTAACAGTTGTCCACTTGTCATTACAGGGTATCAGTTGTCCACTTGTCATTACGGGGTATCAGTTGTCCACTTGTCATTACAGGGTATCAGTTGTCCACTTGTCATTACAGGGTATCAGTTGTCCACTTGTCATTACGGGGTATCAGTTGCCCACTTGTCATTACAGGGCATCAGTTGTCCACTTGTCATTACAGGGTATCAGTTGTCCACTTGTCATTACAGGGTATCAGTTGTCCACTTGTCATTACGGGGTATCAGTTGTCCACTTGTCATTACAGGGTATCAGTTGTCCACTTGTCATTACAGGGTATCAGTTGTCCACTTGTCATTACAGGGTATCAGTTGTCCACTTGTCATTACGGGGTATCAGTTGTCCACTTGTCATTACAGGGTATCAATTGTCCACTTGTCATTACGGGGTATCAGTTGTCCACTTGTCATTACAGGGTATGCCTAAACCCATTTGTACACAGAGGGAGAGTAGACTAATGCAGTTCTGCTTAGAGCAACAACCATGTGTTTCATAGTCCACAGGTAGGCTATTTAAACTGTGGTGGAGGAGGGCTGTTAACATGTTAATGAATCAGATAGGATGTCCTCATCTTCACTCATTATTAACCAATCTCTCAATAATACAGTAGTCAGTGTGTGTATAATTTCGTAACCATACGTTATGGAAATGACTCATTAACTATGGCTTGAATATTCTAGTGATAGACAGGTTGTAGCAGATTAGATAGCAAATGTATCAATTAACAGCATTTCAGCAATTAGTTGGCAATGTGTTTGTTTTGTGTTGTTCAGTGTACAGTTTTCCCAGTCCAGTACAAGGTCCTCTGTAGCTCATTTCGCTCTTCGCTTCCTATGTTATTTACCTCAGTTTACCTCAGTTACCTCAGTTTACCTCAGTTACCTCAGTTTACCTCAGTTTACCTCTGTTTACCTCAGTTTACCTCAGTTACCTCAGTTTACCTCAGTTACCTCAGTTTACCTCAGTTTACCTCAGTTACCTCAGTTACCTCAGTTTACCTCAGTTACCTCAGTTTACCTCAGTTACCTCAGTTATCTCAGTTTACCTCAGTTACCTCAGTTTACCTCAGTTACCTCAGTTACCTCAGTTTACCTCAGTTACCTCAGTTACCTCAGTTTCAATACTACACATACACTTTTCTGGAGTAAAAATAAAAGGCAAAAGCTTTGATGTTGAAGAATAAAGGTGTGATAGATGGACCATGTGGCAGGCAGACCATTCACAGAGATTTAACCAGTAAGAGCCAGAGGACAGAAGTATACTGCTACATATACTGATGCATTCACCAGACAGAGATGGGGGGGGAGAGAGAGAGAGAGAGAGAGAGAGAGAGAGAGAGAGAGAGCTAGGCTTGTGGGATAAAAGGCAATAGGGGTAGAACCCCCCCATCATCCTGCCCAAGTGTACTCCTACATGATGCATCCACCAGACAGAGATTGTATTTATTATTTTTTATTTTTTTCACCTTTATTTAACCAGGTAGGCTAGTTGAGAGCACGTTCTCATTTGCAACTGCGACCTGGCCAAGATAAAGCAAAGCAGTGTGACACAGACAACAACACCGAGTTACACATGGAGTAAACAATAAACAAGCCAGTAACACAATAAACAAATCAATGACAAAGTAGAAAAAATAAAGTATATATACAGTGTGTGCAAAAGGCATGAGGAGGTAGGCAATAAATAGGCCAGAGGAGCGAAAAATAAAAATTTAGCAGATTAACACTGGAGTGATAAATGAGCAGATGATGATGTGCAAGTAGAGATACTGGTGTGCAAAAGAGCAGAAGAGTAAATAAATAAAAACAGTATGGGGATGAGGTAGGTAGATTGGGTGGGCTTTTTACTGATGGACTATGTACAGCTGCAGCGATCGGTTAGCTGCTCAGATAGTTGATGTTTAAAGTTGGTGAGGGAAATAAATAAAAGTCTCCAACTTCAGCATTGGAGAGGTAGAGAGAGAGAGAGAGAGAGAGAGAGAGAGAGAGAGAGAGAGAGAGAGAGAGAGAGAGAGATAGAGAGAGAGAGAGAGAGAGAGAGAGAAAGAAAGAAAGAAAGAAAGAAAGAAAGAAAGAAAGAAAGAAAGAAAGAAAGAAAGAAAGAACAGAAGTATACTCCTACATGATGCATCCACCAGACAGAGATAGAAAGAGAGAGTTGGAGAGAGAGAGAGAGAGAGAGAGAGAGAGAAAGAGAGGGAAAGAGAGAGAGGGAGAGAGAGAGAGAGAGAGAGAGAGAGAGAGAGAGAGATAGAGAGAGCGAGAGAGAGAAAAAGGGGAAGAGAGAGAGATAAAGAGAGGGAAAGAGAGAGAGGGAGAGCGAGAGGGAAAGAGAGAGAAAGGGGAAAAGAGTGCGAGAGGGAGAGAGGGAGAGAGGGAGGGAGAGAGAGAGAGACAGAAGGAAAGAGAGAGAGAGTGACAGAGGGGAAGAGAGCGATAGATAGGTATGGGGGTCTCTGTCTGTGAGGAGGCTGTTTTATGGGGCTTGACAGCCAGGTAGATTGCATCTGACATAAATCCCAGAGATGAAAGCGGAGCGGACAGCTGGCCCGCTGAACTCACACTACACAAACTCCATGCTGTTGCACTCACCTCGCCTGCCGCTCACTCCTCTTCATCCCCCCTCTTTTTACTCTACATCTTTCTCTTCACCCCCCCAGAGGGATATCTCCTGAGGGATCCAGAGAGGTCTCTCCTCTCCTCTCTCCACTCCTCTCTTCTCTCCACTCCTGGCTGTCCTACTCTGGGATTTACGGTACTCTGTCCCGGGGCCCACCGCGTCGGCTCTCTCACTCTGAGAAGAGTGGACTGGGCTGCTCGCCACTCCTCCGTCTCTCTTCTCCTTCTCTTCTCTTCTCTCCTCTCTTCTCCTCTCTGCTTCGTGCCTAGCTGTGCCTGGGAGTCGTCTCCCTCTCCAACCCGTCACTCTGCTCCTCTCCTCCGTCTCTCCTCTCTTCTCCTCTCTGCTTCGTGCCTAGCTGTGCCTGGGAGTCGTCTCCCTCTCCAACCCGCCACTCTGCTCCTCTCCTCCGTCTCTCTTCTCCTTCTCTTCTCTCCTCTCTTCTCCTCTCTGCTTCGTGCCTAGCTGTGCCTGGGAGTCATCTCCCTCTCCAACCCGCCACTCTGCTCCTCTCCTCAGCGCAACACTGGCTTGTTTTGTCAATAACCATTTATTTGTTGCCTGGGACGGCGGTAGGCAGCCATTACATCTGACCTCCCTGTTTCATCAATTATGGATAGATTATTGGATGTGAACATCTGCAAGAGGGAGCCTTGCTGTTGGACTAACCTCCTGGCTGCATGGGATTAGATCAAGTATTAAACTGTTGTTTATTGTCAGGCCAAAACTCTACTGGGCTGCCTGGGAAGCCAGAGGGAATTCCCTGTTCCATTCATTCCTCTATTCGTCTCCAAGCAAGACAAATCCCCATCACCAAGGCACCTTAAAGTGTGTGTGTGTGTGTGTGTGTGTGTGTGTGTGTGTGTGTGTGTGTGTGTGTGTGTGTGTGTGTGTGTGTGTGTGTGTGTGTCTGTGTGTGTGTGTGTGTGTGTCAGTCTCCCTCTCATAGCTGCTAACAGGAACAGATGGAAGAGTCTGACTTCTTTGCACAAAAGCCGCCTACTACAGGGAAATGACCACCACTGAGCTAGCTTATTAATGATCCAGGACACCCACACACACATGTAGACACACACACACAACCACACACATTGGCAGGGAGCAGCGAGATCTTTTTTAAAACACTTTAAGGTTATTTATTTTTAAAACTTGCCAGACATGATGTTTAAAAACTGAATTATAGATCATAAATGGATTTCTCTTGGTAAATATATGGCACTGGCAACATGTTAAGGGCTAGACGTGAACGTGGAATGGGCAGTATGTGGCTGGTGCTGGATTAAGGACAGTGTAGTGGTTAGTTGGCTTCTGGATGATTCTTTATTTACATATTCATGATCCATTTGACTGTTCCATATGACAGATTATTGTCACACTTTATGTTAGTCTGCTTCGATATTTAATAATTGTGCCATTTATGAAAACCATGAAAGCAGTCGGCGGAAGGTTTGTGGTCGATCTATTGTCGGCGAATCGTGTGTTTGCACCAGAACTCTCTTTGAAAGTGAGACTACAATAAGGAGAGAATCTCCATGGTGTCCGTATATTATGTTGAACATGAAGCTTTTTTCCCCCCATTGTATTTTAGGGCTTTTGAACGCACAGTGTATCGTAGTCTCTTGAACGCAACCCGGTCTTGGTAATTAGAATGTAATGGGGTAATCTATGCAACACGGTTCAACACTAAACATAGCTGAATACAGAGAGTGTATTACCCCCCCGGTACGTTGTGCATTATTTAACAGAATTAATCAGCATGAAACTAAAGCCCCCTCTACATCACTCCATTTTTAGATAATAAGAAACAAAAATCACATTATCATAATTTCCAGGCAGTTTGTAGCTTCGCCCACACAGCACAGTGGAAGGCAATGCTCCAGCGACTTGCTTGCCTGACTGCTCGGATTTGGGGAGATGAGATGATAATTAGGATTTGATTGAGTGTTGTGTAGTGTGATTTTGTCAGTTCGTTCCCCACCTTGACATTTTGGGATATTTGAGGAGAAAAAAAAACTTGACAAATTGTTTTGGTTCAAATCAAATGTTATACGTCACATGTTTAGTAAACAACAGGTCTAGACTAACAGTGGAATGTTATATGTTTAGTAAACAACAGGTGTAGACTAACAGTGGAATGTTATATGTTTAGTAAACAACAGGTGTAGACTAACAGTGGAATGTTATATGTTTAGTAAACAACAGGTCTAGACTAACAGTGGAATGTTATATGTTTAGTAAACAACAGGTGTAGACTAACAGTGGAATGTTATATGTTTAGTAAACAACAGGTCTAGACTAACAGTGGAATGTTATATGTTTAGTAAACAACAGGTGTAGACTAACAGTGGAATGTTATATGTTTAGTAAACAACAGGTCTAGACTAACAGTGGAATGTTATGTTTAGTAAACAACAGGTCTAGACTAACAGTGGAATGTTATATGTTTAGTAAACAACAGGTCTAGACTAACAGTGGATTGTTATATGTTTAGTAAACAACAGGTGTAGACTAACAGTGGAATGTTATATGTTTAGTAAACAACAGGTGTAGACTAACAGTGGAATGTTATATGTTTAGTAAACAACAGGTCTAGACTAACAGTGGAATGTTATATGTTTAGTAAACAACAGGTCTAGACTAACAGTGGAATGTTATATGTTTAGTAAACAACAGGTGTAGACTAACAGTGGAATGTTATATGTTTAGTAAACAACAGGTGTAGACTAACAGTGGAATGTTATATGTTTAGTAAACAACAGGTGTAGACTAACAGTGGAATGTTATATGTTTAGTAAACAACAGGTCTAGACTAACAGTGGAATGTTATATGTTTAGTAAACAACAGGTGTAGACTAACAGTGGAATGTTATATGTTTAGTAAACAACAGGTGTAGACTAACAGTGGAATGTTATATGTTTAGTAAACAACAGGTCTAGACTAACAGTGGAATGTTATATGTTTAGTAAACAACAGGTCTAGACTAACAGTGGAATGTTATATGTTTAGTAAACAACAGGTGTAGACTAACAGTGGAATGTTATATGTTTAGTAAACAACAGGTGTAGACTAACAGTGGAATGTTATATGTTTAGTAAACAACAGGTCTAGACTAACAGTGGAATGTTATATGTTTAGTAAACAACAGGTCTAGACTAATAGTGGAATGTTATATGTTTAGTAAACAACAGGTGTAGACTAACAGTGGAATGTTATATGTTTAGTAAACAACAGGTCTAGACTAACAGTGGAATGTTATATGTTTAGTAAACAACAGGTGTAGACTAACAGTGGAATGTTATATGTTTAGTAAACAACAGGTGTAGACTAACAGTGGAATGTTATATGTTTAGTAAACAACAGGTGTAGACTAACAGTGGAATGTTATATGTTTAGTAAACAACAGGTCTGGACTAACAGTGGAATGTTATATGTTTAGTAAACAACAGGTCTGGACTAACAGTGGAATGTTATATGTTTAGTAAACAACAGGTGTAGACTAACAGTGGAATGTTATATGTTTAGTAAACAACAGGTGTAGACTAACAGTGGAATGTTATATGTTTAGTAAACAACAGGTCTAGACTAACAGTGGAATGTTATATGTTTAGTAAACAACAGGTGTAGACTAACAGTGGAATGTTATATGTTTAGTAAACAACAGGTCTAGACTAACAGTGGAATGTTATATGTTTAGTAAACAACAGGTGTAGACTAACAGTGGAATGTTATATGTTTAGTAAACAACAGGTGTAGACTAACAGTGGAATGTTATATGTTTAGTAAACAACAGGTCTAGACTAACAGTGGAATGTTATATGTTTAGTAAACAACAGGTGTAGACTAACAGTGGAATGTTATATGTTTAGTAAACAACAGGTGTAGACTAACAGTGGAATGTTATATGTTTAGTAAACAACAGGTGTAGACTAACAGTGGAATGTTTAGAAATAAAACAGAGAAATAATAGAAAAGTAAAACCCGTAATAATAAAAGTAACAATAAATACACAATGAGTAACAATAACCTGGCTAAATACACTGGGTACCAGTACAGGTCGATGTGGAGGGCTACTTGGGGTAGATATGTAAATAAATAAAATAAAGTGAGTAGACAACAGAATAGATCATAAACAGTAGCAGCAGCGTATGTGATGAGATAAAGGAGTTACTGTTAAAAGGGTCAATGCAGATAGTCCAGGAAGCTATTTGGTTAACTATTTAACTAACTATTTAGCAGTCTTATGGCTTGGCGGTACACACTGTTCATGGTCCTGTTGGTTCCAGACTTGGGAGTGATGTGTAACTATGTTGACGACAGTTTAACACATACATTTTCCCTTAGGAGCACAACAGTACTAGCTAGTGGTTCTGGCTACTAGCAGAACCACACACCTGATTAGTAATGAAGGGATTGGTGATTAGTGGACCAGTTGAATCAGGTGTGCTAGCACTGGACTACATCAAACAAGTGGATATGGCTGCAAAGGTACTCGAGGAGATGTTTGTGAAACACTGACTTACAGGTACCTGAAGTAACATATCCAAACATCTTTAAAACATACAGTACATTTCATATCTAGTTTTGCATTATATATAGAGGGCCATTGTTTTGCTCTATGCCTCTCAGTTTTCCTCTGTTGTCAAAACCCCTCGAAGTTCACCTTCAAGGCACCTGCTCAGCTGTCAACTCCACTTCTCAAACCGACACTCAGCATTTGAAGCCTCCTCCCACCCCCAAAATAAAGATATGATATTTCATACATCCAACAGTGTATCCAAACCTGTCCTATAACCTGAAACCATTTTCATTAATGTCTTCGGATAGGTTTAGTAGCCCAGTCAGTGATGTAACCTCTGTCAAACTAACAGGAACTGTTTTTTCCCCTACATTTTTTTATTTCCAGGCTTTGAACAAAGAGGGATGAGAGGATGAAACCCTCCCTGTGTGCTGAGAGAGTCAGCGGGGCACCGTGCATCAAAATACCAGCGCAGGTTGAAAGGAAAGGCGGCAAAATAAGGTCAGTGTCACCACACTGCATTATTAAACAGCCCCACTGTTTATCTGCTCGTCCGTTGAATCTGTTTGCAATGAAGAAGATGCTACCGAACCGCTACCCCTGCTATCAAATATTAATGCAGTTTTGCAGCTACACGTGGCAAAGCAGAGAGTAAAACCAGGTTGTTCACACACTGGCCTAAGGAGAGGATGGTATGTTTTGTTGTCTGGTTCTTCTGTAAAACAGGCGGTAAACACTAGTAGTGGAAACAGGCAATAAGCACTGGTAGTTGAAACAGGTGGTAAACAGTTGTAGTGGAAACAGGCAGTAAGTACTAGTAGTGGAAACAAGCGATAAACACTAATAGTGGAAACACGTCTCTACTTTAAAACAGGCAGTAAAAACTAGTAATGGAAACAGATGGTAAACACTAGTAGTGGAAACAGGCCTTAAGCACTAGTAGTGGAAACAGGTGGTAAACACTAGTAGTGGAAACAGATGGTAAACACTAGTAGTGGAAACAGGTGGTAAACACTAGTAGTGGAAACAGGCCTTAAGCACTAGTAGTGGAAACAGGCAGTAAAAACTGGTAGTGGAAACAGATGGTAAACACTAGTAGTGGAAACAGGCCTTAAGCACTAGTAGTGGAAACAGGTGGTAAACACTAGTAGTGGAAACAGGCTGTCATGACTTTCACCACAGTCGTTTCCTCTCCTTGTTTGGGCGGTGTTCGGCGGTCGGCGTCACTGGTCTTCTAGCCATCGTCGATCCACTTTTCATTTTCAAATTTCCATCTGTTTTGTCTTGTATTCCTACGCACCTGGTTTCCATTTCCCTCATTAATTGTTGTGTATTTAACCCTCTGTTCCCCCCGTGTATTTAAAACCTCTGTTCCCCCCATGTCTTTGTGTGGAATTGTTTGTTGTAAGTGCTGGTGCACATGTTTACTGGTGCGCGTTGGGTTTTTGTACCCATATTCTGTTGTATTTTTTTGCTGTTGAGTTTTGGATTACACTGCTCCGGCTACTACCTAGCTCTGCTCTACTGCGTCTGACTTCCCTGCCACCAGTTACACACCCCTTTACACAGGCAATAAAACACTAGTAGTGGAAACAGGCGGTAAAATTAGCAGTGGAAACGTGGTAAAACTAGTAGTAGAAACAGGCGGTAAAACTAGTAGTGGATCGCCACTGGAAAACATCCTGATCCTCCTTGCCAGTCTAGTTGTCACGTGATTAATGACTTGTTGATTTGCCAGAATCATTTGATTATATTCATCTTCGTATAAATCCACAGCATTCTAATATGTTATGATCTGTTTTGGCCAAAGGCCAGCTAAACAGTAAAGCAAAGGCAGTAGTGATGAACAAAAAGTTTCCAAAGATTTCAATCTCTGGTGGTAATAAGCCCCTACTTATTCCAAACATGTTTCTTTCTTTTGGATTCTTGTGGATTCAACAGAAATTAAGTGTTGTTAATGCTGCTTGCATTACAGATTTAAAATGTAATCCTGTCAAAAACTCTGGATCGATAGATTCACGATAAATGTTACAACAGGTGTATTTATGGATTGTATTTATGTTAGCTAGTCTCTCATTGCTTGGGCCTCTCATTATCATTTGATTTGATTTATTCTGTTGAGAGCACGTCATTTTAATACTTAAACTATTTCACATATTTAAGTACCCTGTCTTTACTTGATATTTTATGAGACTTCTCCCTAACCTGCAAACAACAAACACACTTTAAAATCATGATGAAAGCAACTGGTTGAAAGAACAGGTAAGTGGGACTATATTACTAAACTGCCCTTCATGGTCTCGACACAAAGGCAGTTTTGGTATATCCATATCTCAGCAGCTTTTCATAGACAGTCAAAGCACTTCCAATTGTGCGTCGGGCATCTTTTACACTGTATCTATGATGTAAAACCTAAATCTGTCCTTATATCCTTTACGCCTTTCAAGTTAATCTAAGCATCTTAATGAAGCCAAATGCCTTCGCATGATACAAATCAAAAACACATCCCTCCTGCCACCCCTCTCATCACCAATATGGCCCTGTGTCTTATTAGGCACAGCAAGCTGCGGTGTCAGTTTCCTCCTCTATAGGGCAATGCGCTGTTCAGTCAGGCGCATTGTAAATCATCCCGGTGGTAATGCCCTCAGATTACCATACTATCAAAAAGCTTTCTTCATGCACCATATGGCAACGTCTCATAACGTCTCAGCCAGGACCTCTAAGTGCTTTATTGGAGAGTGTCTCGGTCTCTCCTGCTGCCATTAGCGATAGCATTATAGCTAGCTACAGGCAGGCTATAGCAGTACCGGTTACTGCTGTTAGCAGTAGCATTAGAGCTAGCTACAGGCAGGCTATACCAGTACAGGCTGCTGCTAGTGTTAGCATTAACAGATGCGTGCGGGTAGAGCAGAGCAGGGACAGGGTTTGGGACGGCGTCCCATTACTGCGCTAGTTACCCTGTCAGGAGGCATTAGGCAACGCTTGATTAATGCTCCTAAGTGATTGTGTGAATAGCACTCAGGGACCTGGAGGAGGGAGAGAGAGGGAGAGGAATAGAGAGGTAAGGGAGAGAGCGAGAATGAGAGAAAGAGGAAGGGAGGGAGGGAGGGAGGGAGGGAGGGAGTGAGAGAGAGAGAGAGATTATCACCTCACAGAGGAATGCCTGAACAGTAAACAGCAGCTTCTGAATGTCAGCCTGATAATGACTATGAGACCTCCTTGTTTTCCTAAAGCATGTGCTGTGTGTGTGTGTTCCTAAAATGGCTGTGTGTGTGTGTGTGTGTGTGTGTGGTGGCTCATACTGTAGGTGTGTTTCTCTGATTTCCTATCTGTGTGTGAGGAATACACCTACACTGTTCAGGAGGAGGCTAGAGATCTCAGGGCTGCCCAATGCTGGGACAATAAAGCTTTTCTGAATTAGAATCTGATCTCAGGTCTGCCTGCCTGCTCTCTCACTGACAGCTAACTCAGTTATTGTGACCCATGAATTATTGATTGACTTTGATAATAGAAAATGTATTACTATATGGCAGATCACATCACATCCTCCCCCTCTCACCTCACCCAAAGAGATATGCATAGGTTATGAATATCTCAGTTCTTGGTTCTCACCACCCCCCACTTGTTGTATTGCGATCATCCTTGGTCCTTAGACGTAACATTACATTGAAATATGATATTTCTGTATTGTGGGTTTGATTAAATTCCAACTCAAGTCTCGGTGACTGAGTGATCAGATTGAGTCAATGAGATCGTCGAAGCAGGCTGTTGATCTCAACACAGCAATGGAAATATTAGGTAACATTTTATTTGGATGGTCCATCTGTAGACGCTCTACAGACTATTAGTAACATTTAAACTAACTATCTACTAAGCCTAACCTTAACATTACCCTAAACTTAACCCATGCCCTAACCCTAACCTTAACCCTTATCCTAACCCTAACCTTAACATTACCCTAAACTTAACCCATACCCTAACCTTAACCCTTATCCTAACCCTAAACTTAACCCTAACTCTAACCTTAACCTTAACCCTTATCATTACCCTAAACTTAACCCTTATCCTAACCCTAAACTTAACCCTAACCCTAACCATAACCTTAACCATTATCCTAACCCTAACCCCTACCCTACCCTAACCTTAAACTTAACCCTTACCCTAACCTTAAACTTAACCCTTATCCTAACCATAACTCTTATCCTAACCCTAACCAGTAAGCAGTTACTTATCAGCAGATAGTTTGTTGACAGTGTGACTCTGTAGATGATCTATATGGGACTATCTAAATAAAGTGGGACCCTATACTGCCACTACTGAACCTCACAGCATTATTTTCAGGAAATTATCACACCATTATATCCATTTCAATCGTTTCATCCTTTGCTTTATAACAGGGTTTCTCACGTTCAAATGAATCCATCTGCTTCGCTTGTGTTCTTGGTAACAGTCCCCCCTCTGCATCGGATCAATAAACCAAATGCTCTGTTTAAACTGAATCAAATTTTCCACTTGTAGGCCTTGCTGCTATGCTTTCATCCACAACCCGCCTCTCGCCTCGCGTTCCTCCTCCACACTTAGCTTTACCGTATATACAATTAAACGCCCCAGTAACCAGGGCGTTTTCATTAGATTGGACCTGCAGGGTCTAACCACGGGAGCATCACCCCCAAAAAATGACCAGCGCTGTAGTAATTGCATGGGGCTGTGTTTACATTAATTCAAGAAACGGAGGACCGCCTCGCACGCGTTTCCCCATCGCCACTTCCACCTGTCACCCATTCCATTTGCCGCGCCAGGAGAGGAAAGGGGGAGCCCCCCCCCCCCCCCAAACTTGGGAGCCACAATCAACGATGAGCCACACACAAACACACACACACACCGCTTCCCCCGAAAGAGAAATCTTTGCCTCCGCAATGCAATGCATTCCCTATTTGCTTCGCCTCCACCCTGAGCGAATGATTAAGTTTTCATGCATTTGGTTCAACCAAAATGTGTTCACTCAACCACGTCCTGTATTGATTAATTCTAGTGCAAACAGTAGGCCAAGTGTGATATACGTAATTGGACAGTTGTCAGGGGAGAGGAGGCGTTATCCGTCCTGTCTTTCCCTCCAGATGGAAATATATCAGATACACCTGGAAACACAAATATTCAGTCTGGCCTGCCATCCTGGCAGAGAAATGTACATACATGCTAGCTAGCAGGATATCCACTCCATTCATCCAAATCCCAGTATCCAGTAAATATATTAGTAAATGTGGATATTAAAGTTATGACATTATGGATATTAAGATAATGTTTGAATATGGAATGATGGAATATCAACAAGGTATTTAATAGGTCCCTCGGTCTCTGCCAGTAGTAAGACAGGACAGAGGAGGCCTGGCCATGGGCATTAAGAAGTGAGCATCACTAATATGTTCCGTGACCAATGACTTCTGACTTCCAGTCTCCACTTGGATCACTGAACATGTCCTTTCCACTCTGTTTCCGTGCCAACGGGCTGCTGTGTGTATCGACATGTCCGGCCCCGTCTGTGTTTGTGTGTGTGTGTGTGTGTGTGTGTGTGTGACCGTTCCTCTCTGCTCTGTGCTGTGACCGTCACCATCAGCGTCAGCTATCTATCTGTCAGGCCTCGGCCACCGCATCACAGGTGGAGGCTCATCTCCCATGATCCAAAGCGATCAGGAAAAGTGCAGCTCACTCTCCAAGTAGCAGCCTCTCTTTAGCCTTTTCTCATATTGACCTGGGTTGAGAGGGAATCCAAGTGGAAATCTCGCATTAAGTATGGATTTTGTGTTGGGTTGGTCACACCACTGCCACCCATCTCCAGTCCACTCTTCACCCCACTCTTCGTCAATGGCACTAGCCAGTGGTGTGTGTGTTATTGCGCAACAGGGGTGGTCTGGGTGTAAGTGGATGTTTTTGTTATGCCAAAGCCCTTGAGTGAATAAGGGGTTACCCTTGGAGATGCTGTTTGATTACTCAGCTAACAAAACAGTGGTATAACCTGGAGTGGGCTCAGGATTCTTGGGATTAAATGGGTAAAGGAGAGAAGAGAGAGAGAGAGATGGAAAGAGAGACAAAGAGAGAGATGGAGAGAGCGAGAGAGAGACAAACAGAGACGGAGAGAGACAGAGAGTGAGAGACGGAGAGAGAAGAGACAAAGAGAGACAGAGAGAGACAGACAGAGAGAGAGAGACGGAGAGCTGGTGGGGGGGGGGGGGTGAAATGTGATATTCTGGATCATGTCTGTCTGTTTACCTGGTGGTGTGTCAACACAGAGACGTGAGTTTGATAGAGTTATTACCTTTCTGGTGCCAGGGCCAGTGGTTCTTGTCCTCCATTTGTGAGGCTGAATCTATTAACCAGGGAGGGATGGGCGCTAAGCAGAGATTCTGGTGGAACATCTCATCAGCGCCCTGTCATAGGTCAGGCAATATCCCCCACATTTGTTTGCTTTTGATTACTAAAACTAACTTTAAGGGGCTTTTTTTAGTTTGTCTTATTAGCTGAACTATGTTTACTCTAAGGATGATTAGTGTGTCATTATTTCTAGCTCTCTCCGGGTCTCAGAGACGTCCTTTCACAGACTGGGAGAGAGGGTACTGTGGGGTCTATGTGACCACTATGTGACAGAACACACACCGCTAGACAACATGGACCCTTTTGAATCTTGAGTTCCAGTTTGTGTTATCATCTTTGTACTCATTCTGTAAGAGTAACGTTTCACTGCTCCACTTACTCTGTAGCTGTCTGCCGCGTGTCATTGATGTTATCTGTCATGTCCGTTTTAAGTGTGTGGTTGAGTGGAATGTCCAATACCCATCTTTCTGGTCCTCTCTGCCTGTCAAATACTGACCGAAAGCAATACAATATTTTGCCAACCATTATTGGGCTGGAATGTAGACTGTCTTAGCATTTCCATGACCTGCTCCGTATCCTATTCGATGCATCTGCTTATCCCCATCCTCAAAGCCGGCTGCTGCACATGCCAATCAGACAAAGGAGGGTTAATGCACACTTTGTCTGAAGCCAGCAGTACCCTGAACATCACAGCATGTCTTTGACTAATGACTTGTAGCAAACAAATTCTTGAGCCTCTCAGGTGGCTTCCTCCAACCGGGATCAGTGCCATGATGAAAAGCCAGAGATAAAATCAACTGACAGTTGCAACTCATTGCTTAGGAGCAAGAGACTACCCAGCAGACCCCGGGAGCACAGCACTCTCCTATAATTTATCCCTCCTCTTTTCTGCTTACCCCTTCTCGTCTGTCTGTCGGTCTGTCTGTCTGTCTGTCTGTCTGTCTGTCTGTCTGTCTGTCTGTCTGTCCGCATTGTGTCTTTCCATGGGTTAGTAGTAGGAGGGAAACGGAGCTACCCTGCCACTGTTCTCTAATTAAAGGCATTCCCACCTCTTTTATTTCAGTCCATTAAGCAGAAAACAGTGGCCACCCCTCCCTCCCGCCCTCTCGCTCTCTTTCTCTTTCTCGCTTTCGCACATGACACACTCCAATCAATACACTCCCACTGGCTGCCTCTGTTTGTGCTCTAATGAATAGATTGCAATGCAAAACTATTACTAATTGAATTTAGTAGCAACACTAGGGCCACACAGATTGTTACCTATTAAAACAAACTACACTGATTCAGCTGTCCCCATAGGAGAACCCTTTTTGGTTTCAGGTAGAACCCTTTTGAGTTCCATGTAGAACCTTATGTGGAAAGGGTTCTACATGGAACCCAAAAGAGTTCTTCTATCTGGAACCAAAATGGGTTCTTCGAAGGGTTCTCATTTGTAGCACCTTTTATCTAAGAGTGTTCTGATATACAGTAATATGAGTTGTTAGGGAATTATAAACTAGATTCACCTCATTTCAGGTGTTATCAAAAACTGAATGAACAGGGTGTAAGATTTTAACATTTTGCTGATAGGCTTCAGTTGTGTATATTCATGTGTAGACTTACTGTGATTACATAATAAGATGTGACCTATTCCTCTCTACAACCACATGATTATTTATAAAGGAGGTGGTTGATAGTGAAAATGTACCACAATACATCCTTATCCTCGGTGTAGTGGTCGCCTACCCACTTACCTCGTCACAGTGGTCCACATAATCACTCTTGCCCTGGGGCAGGGAGGGAGTGATGCTCCCCTTGGCTGGTGGCTGGTGGCCCGAGGTGGAGGAGGTGGGGGTGTGACAGAGGGGTGTAACCAAGCAGGCGGGGCGGGCTGGCTGGCAGATGGTTCAGTCTGAATGACTGACTGACTGATGGGGCTGACTCAGACACACACACACACACACACACACACACACACACACATACACACACACACACACACACACACACACACACACACACACACACACACAGGGAGGGTACCACATCAGGGGTTACTGCCTCTCCAGTGAGTTAACTCGTCACCTCGTTTGACATTTACTCACAGTGCCATTTACTCCTCCTGCTCTCTCCTCTCATCTGTCCTCTCTCCTCTCAGCTGTCCTCTCTCCTCTCAGCTGTCCTCTCTCCTCTCAGGTGTCCTCTCTCCTCTCAGGTGTCCTCTCTCCTCTCAGGTGTCCTCTCTCCTCTCAGGTGTCCTCTCTCCTCTCAGCTGTCCTCTCTCCTCTCAGCTGTCTTCTCTCCTCTCAGCTGTCCTCTCTCCCCTCAGCTGTCCTCTCTCTTAGCTGTCCTCTCTCCTCTCAGCTGTCCTCTCTCCCCTCAGCTGTCCTCTCCCTCAGCTGTCCTCTCTCCTCTCTCTCCTCAGCTGTCCTCTCCTCTCAGGTGTCCTCTCTCCTCTCAGCTGTCCTCTCTCCTCTCAGCTGTCCTCTCTCCTCTCAGCTGTTCTCTCCCCTCAGCTGTCCTCTCTCCCCTCAGCTGTCCTCTCTCCTCTCAGCTGTCCTCTCTCCTCTCAGCTGTCCTCTCTCCCCTCAGCTGTCCTCTCTCCCCTCAGCTGACCTCTCTCCTCTCAGTGGTCTTATCTCCCCTCAGCTGTCCTCTCTCCTCTCTCTCCTCAGCTGTTCTCTCTCCTGTCAGGTGTCCTCTCTCCTTTTAGCTGTCCTCTCTCTGTTCAGCTGTCCTCTCTCCTCTCAGCTGTCCTCTCTCCTCTCAGCTGTCCTCTCCTCTCAGCTGTCCTCTCCTCTCAGCTGTCCTCTCTCCTCTCAGGTGTCCTAGCCTTTCGGCTGTCCTCTCCTTGCAGCGAGGTGGACACAGTGGACACAGCGCTTCAATTCCTGCTCCTGGCTTTCAGTCATAGACTACTCAAGCTCACAGTACTCCATAGAATATGTAATGGACAGCAAAGCTGACATTGATAAAGCTGATGTTTTATATCATAAGAAAGCTTTACTACAGTGGGGCAAAAAAGTCTGTCTATCAAGTCAACAACAAAAGTTTATCTCAATACTTTGTTATATACCCTTTGTTGGCAATGACATAGCTCAAACGTTTTCTGTAAGTCTTCACAAGGTTTTCACACACTGTTGCTGGTATTTTGGCCCATTCCTCCATGCAGATCTCCTCTAGAGCAGTGATGTTTTGGGGCTGTTGCTGCGCAACACGGACTTTCAACTCCCTCCAAAGATTTTCTATGGGGTTGAGATCTGGAGACTGGCTAGGCCACTCCAGGACCTTGAAATGCTTCTTACGAAGCCACTCCTTCGTTGCCCGGGCGGTGTGTTTGGGATCATTGTCATGCTGAAAGACCAAGCCACGTTTTATCTTCAATGCCCTTGCTGATGGAAGGAGGTTTTCACTCAAAATCTCACAATACATGGCCCCATTTATTCTTTCCTTTACACGGATCAGTCATCCTGGTCCCTTTGCAGAAAAACAGCCCCAAAGCATGATGTTTCCACCCCCATGCTTCACAGTAGTTATGGTGTTCTTTGGATGCAACTCAGCATTCTTTGTCCTGCAAACTCGACGAGTTGAGTTTTTACCAAAAAGTTATATTTTGGTTTCATCTGACCATATGACATTCTCCCAATCTTCTTCTGGATCATCCAAATGCTCTCTAGCAAACTTCAGACGGGCCTGGACATGTACTGGCTTAAGCAGGGGGACACGTCTGGCACTGCAGGATTTGAGTCCCTGGCACCGTAGTGTGTTACTGATGGTAGGCTTTGTTACTTTGGTCCCAGCTCTCTGCAGGTCATTCACTAGGTCCCCCCGTGTGGTTCTGGGATTTTTGCTCACTGTTCTTGTGATCATTTTGACCCCACGGGGTGAGATCTTGCGTGGAGCCCCAGATCGAGGGAGATTATCAGTGGTCTTGTATGTCTTCCATTTTTTTTAAATAATTGCTCCCACAGTTGATTTCTTCAAACCATGCTGCTTACCTATTGCAGATTCAGTCTTCGCAGCCTGGTGCAGGTCTACAATTTTGTTTCTGGTGTCCTTTGACAGCTCTTTGGTCTTGGCCATAGTGGAGTTTGGAGTGTGACTGTTTGAGGTTGTGGACAGGTGTCTTGTAAACTGATAACAAGTTCAAACAGGTGCCATTAATACAGGTAACGAGTGGAGGACAGAGGAGCCTCTCAAAGAAGAAGTTACAGGTCTGTGAGAGCCAGCAATCTTGCTTGTTTGTAGATGACCAAATACTTATTTTCCACCATAATTTGCAAATAAATTCATTAAAAATCCTACAATGTGATTTTCTCATTTTGTCTGTCATAGTTGAAGTGTACCTATGATGAAAATTACAGGCCTCTCTCATCTTTTTAAGTGGGAGAACTTGCGCAATTGGTGGCTGACTAAAAATGTTTGTGCCCAACTGTATATACTTAATAAGAGTAATTAATCATATTTCTCACCATGTTGAAAATAGCATTGTCTCAGTGTCTTTAGCTAACTGACTATACCAGGTAGTAACCGTGTATATCTCAACCCCCTCTTAATTGAATGTTCTCCTCCTGTCACAGTCTTTCTGTGAGGAACACCACAGCAGCTGCTCCCTGGCCAATTAGCACTGTATAAGGTGACAAGGCAAATATTTAGCTAATTATCAATATTTAATAGCCTTTTTTTAAGCCAGCTCCTTTCCTAAGGTCCAGCAGATGCTATTAAATCTCACCCCATAGATACACAGTTATGATATGTAATAACTAATGGAATATAAAAGAGATGAATAATTTACAGCGGGCTAACAAATTAAGGCCTTCATTAAAAAAAAAGAGAGAGAAAAAACTAGCCAGGGCTTGAAACCATTCTGAATAAAAACCCGGTCCAAGGTAATGCTCAGGCTCTCCCTGATAAAGAATTACAGCATTAATTCAGCCAAAGTGAACTTATTGCTCCTATTCCTTTCACAGCGATCCCTGGAGCATTCAACGTGGGGATGGAGGACTGGAATGATAACTGCCTTTCTCTGAGAACAACTCTCTCCTCTCTTATTTCTATTCTTCCATCAAATTCATTATTGTGTGTGTGTGTGTGTGTGTGTGTGTGTGTGTGTGTGTGTGTGTGTGTGTGTGTGTGTGTGTGTGTGTGTGTGTGTGTGTGTGTGTGTGTGTGTGTGTGTGTGTGTGTGTGTGTGTGTGTGTGTGTGTGTGTGTGTGTGTGCGCGTGTGTGCGTGTGCATCTGCGTCTGTTTCTGTGTCTGTGAGGAGTACACTGTGTATGTGTGTCTGTGTGCGCATGTTTGGTAAATGTGTTGAGGTTGAGTGGGGGTTGTGCCTTTTTCCATTTGCCACAATTGTTGAGGTTAGCCTATGAATACTGTGATGTTTACTCTGGGTTTTCTCCCTACAGGGACTCGCTAGGAACCACTTCCCTGCCAGAGCGCCATTGTGTGTACACACACAGACACACACACACACACACACACACACACACACACACACACACACACACACACACACACACACACACACACACACACACACACACACACACACAGTGACCTCTCAGGGTCCTCTGTGGAATCATATGGACATAGATAAGATACCTTTGATGTGGGGATCTGCGCTGGCATCTTAGTTATATTTCAATACCAGTAAGAGCCATTCAGTCAAGTGATGTCCTTTATAAAATCAAAATAAAAGGCTGACTGGTGTGTTTTGATGATGTCATGTGTTTTGATGATGTCATGTGTTTTGATGTAGCCTGCGACATAATCCAAACTCTTTCAGCATGACAGGTATAAGATGATATGGTTGCTCTCGTGTACATCGTAGACTGGAGAACACAGTCAGACAGGATGTCTTTAAGCCTTTAACATTAAAGCGGGTTAAATTCCCCTCAGAGTAAACAGAGCTCCGGTTGTGTAAACTAGAGAGCTGAGGCACCTTGTGAGGAAAGACCTCTGTTAAAGGAGTGTATCGCTGGAGGCATCTTCACACAACACTGAGATATGGCTGCTGTTTCTTGCTGTTTTGAATTTTATTTGAATTGTGATGAAAAGATTAGGGAAGGTGGCACTTATCTCCGGCATATCACCCAGTCACAGCTTAACCCAGGTTTTTATTCTTGACGACATTCTAATTTGAGATGTGCCAGGTAACTTGACATAGTATTTCCTGAGTTCCCCACGAGGCCTTTAGGGACTTAACCTGTAGTCGGGTAAAGGAGGGGAAAAAGCAATTCAATTTCCCCAAGGATACGCATGCAGAGGGTAGGAAAACATCAAGAGGCCAGCTTTGATCGTTTACATCCTGGCTCTTTATAGATTTGACAGGCACTCGTCACGAATGTTTTGGGATGGAACAGCAGGTTAATTCTACCGTACGGAGATCATGTCCAACCGCTTATCTCAAAAACATAAACGGAACGTTCTAATACCTTGAAAAGCTTACTCTGTTGGAACTGTGCTGGATTAAACCAATTTGACTCATTTTCATGTGTTGACTGAGATGTTTTGGGGGCGCAAATCTCCCATTCACATCAATGCGTGATTTACGTGAGAATCCTAGCTAAGCGCACAGATCTTCAGTCAGGATTTGGCCCTTAGTGGTTCAATATGCTGTGAATGTGATGCCATGGGACATGGTTAGGGTGCAAGCCCTTCAGGCCTAATCCACTCCAATCATCAGGACCTGGCTCTCCTGGCTACAATAAAAGGGAATGTAGCTGGTAAACTTGTGGGGGTAGATCTTATAGGAACACATCTCTACAGATGATATGTCAGCCTTCTCAGAGACAACAAAGGGACTTGTGGAGGTTGCCCCGGGATGTTACCGTCTTGTTTGAACAGAATATGCACAGTGGTACAAGTTCTTTGCTTCACCAACGTGTCTCAGAGCCTCGCTGCTTTCTGAGGGGAAAAGAAGGACGTCTAGATGAAGTGTCTGGGTTGGCCGTTATTATCACGTTAGCACAGTTTGATCTCTCGGCGATACAAAGCCAAAAGTGTGGCGCGAAGCGTAGAGTGGACGGTTTCTTCACCGAAATACATTTGATTCAGTAGTAAGAGCCACAGTGGTTTTCTCATTGTCAATTTGTTAATACGGATGATTTGTCCTCCACCCAAATACACATATTTCTCAATCTGTACCATTGGATCTTTATGATTATTAACCTCTTATGGATAGGATTAATCTACACGTGTCTGAGGCAGTGAGGAATTCTTACATCATCATTGACCTTATACTTTAAAGATGGTTGCCACTACTACGACTTAAACACACTGTTTTAGTATCCAGATGTGGTAAAGTGATTGGTGTCCCGTGCTTATCGTTATGAACGGTATTTAGATGTGACAAGTGTATATATCATATATATGTCAGAAGAAACCCTAAAGGCACCGTAAACCATGATGACAAGTGACCAGGCGATCATAAAACACAAGATCTGATTGCCGTCTAAAGCCGAAACCCTGACAGGGAACCGTGTGGGTGTCTTGGATTGCTAATCGCGGCCGATTTGAAATCCAATCGCTGATTAATATTGTGTGCTTGTAATATGACCATATTAAAACCTTCTTGTCCCAAGGACACATTTCCATCCAACAGGCAAAAAAAAAGACATACATTTTGAATGTGAGATGTATTTATTTTACTCAAATTTAGGTAGGAAAACTCATCCACGTGGGAGGTGCTAATGAGACAGAGTAAACCGCACAAGGTCGTCCTCGGCAAGAGCAGAAATTCCATCGCTGTGGGGCACAGAAGACAGAACTTTTTGTTTTAGCAGACTGCCCATCAAATAAGCATAATTACCGTCAGGTTTCATACAGATTTCTGCAGTCGTCCTGAAGGCGTAGCGGCGGCTCCCACTCCAATGAGTTACTCCGATAAATCACCATTAATTAGCTAATAAAAGCCAGCAGGTGGTTCGGAGCCCAAAGACATTCTCTGGTTGTTTGAATTATGTATATTACACTGGCGCACTGATAAAGTAAATGACGGTGGGGAGGGACAACAGACAGGAGAACGTCTGGGCTGGGAGGACCCTTGTGTAAGGGTAATGCCCCGTTCAAATCTCCTGCAATCCCCCAATCCCACCCACAGGAATACAAGCAGCTCTGACCCCTGCTCAAATAACAGAATGCACAGTGTTCCAGTGCTGCGTCCCGGGCATATTACAACATTGATTATGCATGCAGAATACAAAGTTTACCTAGCTCCGTCCCTCCTTCCCCCCACAAGAGCTGATTGGATGTGTTTACTCTGGTTAAGAGAGAGGAAGACAATTATTACAACAGGGAGACAGGGCATAATACACTGACCTTTGACCTTGGGATGTGGTTGTTAATGAAAAATGTCTGAAACTACACAACAATGTTCAAACTCTTTAGGGAATTTGTTGTGTTGAGAGGGTTTACTGCTATTGATGTCATGTACACTTATAATGATGCTACGCTAATGTACTACGCTAATGCATTGACACTGGTACTGTATAGTGAGTGATGCTAATATGGTAGAGATGCTAAGGCTGTGGTAATGCCCCACCCCTCTGTGGATTCCAGACAGTTTCACTGTTGTCTCAGCCCCTAGAGGTCCCCTCTCCTTATACTTGGAGGGGTTTTATCTCCCCAGCCTACCAGTGATCTCTTTATTGCTGCGTTCACACAGACAGCCCAATTCTGATCTTTTTCCATTAATTGGTCTTTTAACCAATCACATCAGATATTTTTCAGAGCAGATCTAATTGGTCAAAAGATCAATTAGTGAAAAAAAAATATCAGAATTGGGCTAACCGTCTAAACGCAGCCAAGTCTTGCCCCAGTACTGGACAGGATGGGAATGAAAGGCCATGTTAACACAGCTTGTGTTTGTCATAGTATGGGGTATATTCGGTTTGCTATTAACATCATATGATATTGTATTGTCTTGATGCTTTTCCAGTATTTATGTGCAGCGATTTTTAAAACCCTTTTTCCCTGAACAGGCATATCACTATCTATATAACCTTTGCATTACATTATACCATTTTGGTGTCATAATATAGCATACCAAAGCTAATTCTTATCGTGACCCATCTTGTCTAACTTAACTCAACCCTGCCATTACCAAGTTTCACAGCCAAGTGGCACACACACACACACGAACTAGAACTTTGCTTCTTTCCTACTTGGTAAATGAGCTTTTTTCTCTGGGCTAGATGTCCTGAGGCAGGGACTTGGCAGCGGGTAAAAGAAATAGCAAAAATGTATCCACACCAAGTGGGACAGGGAAACAGATGGGACACTGATTACAGTGTTGTTTACAGCTGTTTGGGTCCTTCACTGCTACCATATAGAGGTCAGAGAACTGTGTGTGTCTGTGGCGTTTTGCTCTAAGTCTCATCACCAACATCTACTCAGCATAGACACACAGACAGAACATTATGATAGTAATGCATTGGGATGTATGCTACCACAGAGGTCAGAAACAGCATGTCTATTCAATTTCACTGTAAGGCACATCCAACATCTCAGTGTAGACACATAGACAGAACATGATGATAAAAATAGATTTTAGGTGGGACAGTATATAGGTTTTCATGACAGAGATATCTCAGTGCTATATACTCCCCTACAATGGCAAAACTCAGTAACCATGAATTTGGTCTAGAATTTTTGTGTCACGATTTCCGCCGAAGTTGGTGCCTCTCTTTGTTCGGTCGGTGTTTGGCGGTCGACATCACCGGCTTTCTAGCCACCACCGATCTACATTTCTTTTTCCATTTGTTTTGTCTGTATTGTACACAACTGGTTCCCATTACGTTTGAATTATTTCCCTACTTAACCCTCTGGAGACATCATGGTTTTCTGTGTGGTTATTGTTATCAGTTGTCTCATTTATGTAATTATGGATTTTCGTTTTCCTTGTTGGAAGATTCTTTTTGAGTAAAGTTACTATTATTACTCATCTCTGTGTCCTGCGCCTGACTCCGCCTTACCCACATCACCTAGACTCTGACAGAAACATGCACCTTCAATGGAGTCAGCAGGTGCACACAGCCCTCCTCTACCTATGGAGGTAGCAGGCAACTATGTTGCAAAGTCTCAGCACAGCCACGGATTGCGTGCTGCAAACCATTGAGCGGTGGGAGAGAGGGGTTTTTCCAGCAACCCCATCATCATCACCCCAGCTCCCACAACAACCCACACCGCTGTCTATCCCTCCTTCACCTGGATCCAGTGGGATTCGGCTCGCGCTCCCGAGGGTATACGATGGAGAGGGTATACGTCCCGAAGGAGCTGGGTGAACGGTTGCTAGGTAGAGCCCCAGCTGGAGTAGGAACCCCTGGCACCCGGCAGCCGTTCACCCAGCTCCTTCGGGACGCGAGAGTGTAAACACCCTCATCTACTGTCTGACTGGTAGTGCACTCGAATGGGCCAACGCAGTCTGAGGAAGAGAAGGACCGACGTTGGACAATTACCCACCACTTCCGGGCGGTTTTCGATCAACCATCTGAAGGGAGAGCGGTGGGGGAACGCTTGTATCATCTCAGACAGGAGATAAGGAGCGCACAAGTATTCGCTCTGGACTTTCGAACTCTAGCCGCCGGTGCGGGATGGAATGAGCGGGCCCTGATCGACCACTACAGGTGTGGTCAACGCGAGGACGTTCGTAGGGAGCTAGCCTGCAGGGACACCACCCTTACCTTTGACCAGCTGGTGGACCTATCAATCATGCTGGATAACCTGTTGGCCTCCCGCGGACGTCCGGATCGAGGTCCGTCAGTTCCATCCCCCAGCACCTCAGATCCGACGCCGATGGAGCTAGGCGGGTGCTGCTATGAGGGGGACGTGCATTCCCTGCACCACCTGTGGCCGCAGAGGGCACAATGCTGGTCGGTGCTGTGGGGTTCAGCAGGGCACTGGTGGATCATCCCAGGTGAGTAGGCACCCGACTCACCCAGAGCTTCCTGTTTCGCACCTGTGTGTATGTATAGAATTTCCTGAGTTTTCCCCGCATTCCCAGCATAATGCGCTAGTAGATTCAGGTGCAGCTGGGAACATTATTGATCGTTAATTTGCAATTAGATTAGGGATCCCTATTGTTCCTGTTGATGTGCCCTTCCCTGTACATGCCTTAGATAGTTGTCCTTTAGGGTCGGGACTGATCAGGGAGGTCACAGCTCCACTATGTATGATAACACAGGAGGATCATAAGGAGAGAATTAGACTCACCTGCGTTTCCTGTGGTGTTGGGGCGTCCCTGGTTGGCCGATCATGACCCCACTATTTCGTGTAAACGGGGCTCTCAAGGGATGGTCACGTCAGTGCTCAGGGAGGTGTGTAGGTGTTTCCATAGGTGCAACTACGGTGGAGAGTCCAAACCAGGTCTCCACCATGCACATCCCCCCTGAATATGCCGATTTGGCTCTCGCCTTCTGTAAAAAGAAGGCGACTCAATTACCACCCCATTGAAGGGGTGATTGTGCGATAAATCTCATGGTAGACGCAGCACTTCCCAGGAGTCACGTGTATGCTTTGTCACAGGAGGAGACGGCGGCTATGGAAACATATGTCTCCGAATCTCTGGGACAGGGATACATTCGGCCTTCCACTTCACCTGCCTCCTTGAGTTTATTTTTTGTTAAGAAGAAGGATGGAGGTTTACGCCCGTGTATTGACTATCGAGGTATAAATCAGATCACAGTGAAGTATGGTTACCCGCTGCCTCTCATAGCCAGTGTGACAGAGTCTTTGCATGGTGCGCGCTTCTTCACAAAATTGGATCTCAGGAGCGCTTACAACCTGGTGCATATCCGGGAGGGGGATGAGTGGAAGACGGCATTTAGTACCACCTCTGGGCACTATGAGTACCTTGTCATGCCGTACGGGTTGATGAATGCTCCATCAGTCTTTCAAACCTTTGTAGACAAGATTTTCAGGGACCTGCACGGGCAGGGTGTAGTGGTGTATACAGATGACATTCTAATATACTCCGCTTCACACGCCGAGCATGTGTCCCTGGTACGCAAGGTGCTTGGTCAACTGTTGGAGCATGACCTGTACGTCAAGGCTGAGAAATGTCTGTCCGCGACAGGGGTGGAGATGGAGAGCGACCACATTTCAGCCGTGAGCAATTGGCCGACTCCAACCACGGTAAAGGAGGTGCAGAGGTTTTTAGGGTTTGCCAACTACTACCAGAAGTTTATTCGGGGCTTTGGTCAGGTAGCTCCCATTACCTCTTTGCTAAAGGAGGGACAGGTGCGACTGCAGTGGTCAGCTGGGGCGGACAGGGCTTTTGGTCACCTGAAAGCTCTGTTTACCTTGGCTCCCATGCTGACTCATCCTGATCCCTCTTTGGCATTTATAGCAGAGGTGGACATGTCCGAGGCTGGGATAGGAGCTGTGCTGTCTCAACGCTCGGGTACGCCACCAAAGCTCCGCCCCTGTGCTTTTTTTCCGAAGAAGCTCAGCCCAGTGGAGCGAAACTATGATGTGGGTGATTGGGAGCTGTTGGCTGTTGTCAAGGCTCTGAAGGCGTGGAGGCATTGGCTTGAGGGGGCTAAACACCCTTTCCTCATTTGGACTGACTACCGCAATCTGGAGTACATCCGGGCGGAGAGGAGACTGAACCCTCGTCAGGCAAGGTGGGCCATGTTTTTCACCCATTTTGTTTTCACCCTTTCCTACAGACCAGGTTCCCAGAACGCTAAGGCAGACGCACTGTCCCGGATGTATGACACAGAGGAGCGGTCCATGGGTCCCACTCTCATACTTCCGGCTTCTTGCCTGGTAGCACCGGTGGTATGGGAGGTGGACGCGGACATCGAGCGGGTGTTACGTACAGAGCCCACTCCCACCCAGTGTCCAGTTGGGCGTCTGTACGTTCCGTCTGATGTCCGCGATTGTTTGATCTGTTGGGCCCATACGTCACCCTCCTCTGGTCATCCTGGCATCGGTCGGAATGTGCGCTGTCTTAGTGGGAAGTACTGGTGGCCCACTTAAGCTAAGGACTAACCTATCTCCTTTTCAATGTGTACTAGCCAGCAGCATACCCCCCTGCATTCCACTGCTGGCTTGCTTCTGAAGCTAAGCAGGGTTGGTCCTGGTCAGTTCCTGGATGGGAGACCAGATGCTGTTGGAATTGGTGTTGGAGGGCCAGTAGGAGGCACTCTTTCCTCTGGTCTAAAAAAATATCCCAATTCCCCAGGGCAGTGATTGGGGACACTGCCCTGTGTAGGGTGCCGTCTCTCGGATGGGACGTTAAACGGGTATCCTGACTCTCTGAGGTCATTAAAGATCCCATGGCACTTATCGTAAGAGTAGGGGTGTTAACCCCGGTGTCCTGGCTAAATTCCCAATCTGGCCCTCAAACCATCACGGTCACCTAATAATCCCCAGTTTACAATTGGCTCATTCATCCCTCTCCTCTCCCCTGTAACTATTCCCCAGGTCGTTGCTGCAAATGAGAACGTGTTCTCAGTCAACTTCCCTGGTAAAATAACGGATAAATAAAACTAGGTTATCAGCCGGTCCTGGCACCGTTCCATCAGAGCCCGAATGAAGCACCTGCGGTGGACGAATGGTTTCGGCGCTTGGAAGAAACATGGGACGCTGCCCATGTGCGCCTGCAACGGGCCATCAGGTGGCAGAAGGCAAGAGCCGACCTCCACCCAGTGTATACACCGGGGGATCGGCTCTGGCTTACTGCAGGAATTTTACCGTCTCCACCCGGAACGTCCTCCGGGTCGTCCCCGAGGCCGGTGTCGGCGCACTGCCGGAACCGCGTTTCAAGGGGGGGAGGGTACTGTCACAACTTCCGTCGAAGTTGGTGCCTCTCCTTTCTAGCCTCCACCGATCTACATTTCTTTTTCCATTTGTTTTGTCTGTATTGTACACACCTGGTTCCCATTACGTTTGAATTATTTCCCTGTTTAACAGACCAGTTTATCACTTGGTTGGCCTATGCACAGTTATAACCCTACACACTGATATACAGTGTCTTGCGAAAGTATTCGGCCCCCTTGAACTTTGCGACCTTTTGACACATTGCAGGCTTCAAACATAAAGATATAAAACTGTATTTTTTTGTGTAGAATCAACAACAAGTGGGACACAATCATGAAGTGGAACGACATTTATTGGATATTTCAAACTTTTTTAACAAATCAAAAACTGAAAAATTGGGCGTGCAAAATTATTCAGCCCCCTTAAGTTAATACTTTGTAGCGCCACCTTTTGCTGCGATTACAGCTGTAAGTCGCTTGGGGTATGTCTCTATCAGTTTTGCACATCGAGAGACTGAACATTTTTCCCATTCCTCCTTGCAAAACAGCTCGAACTCAGTGAGGTTGGATGGAGAGCATTTGTGAACAGAAGTTTTCAGTTCTTTCCACAGATTCTCGATTGGATTCAGGTCTGGACTTTGACTTGGCCATTCTAACACCTGGATATGTTTATTTTTGAACCATTCCATTGTAGATTTTGCTTTATGTTTTGGATCATTGTCTTGTTGGAAGACAAATCTCCATCCCAGTCTCAGGTCTTTTGTAGACCATCAGGTTTTCTTCCAGAATGGTCCTGTGTTTGGCTCCATCCATCTTCCCATCAATTTTAACCATCTTCCCTGTCCCTGCTGAAGAAAAGCAGGCCCAAACCATGATGCTGCCACCACCATGTTTGACAGTGGGGATGGTGTGTTCAGGGTGATGAGCTGTGTTGCTTTTACGCCAAACATAACGTTTTGCATTGTTGCCAAAAAGTTCAATTTTGGTTTCATCTGACCAGAGCACCTTCTTCCACATGTTTGGTGTGTCTCCCAGGTGGCTTGTGGCAAACTTTAAACGACACTTTTTATGGATATCTTTAAGAAATGGCTTTCTTCTTGCCACTCTTCCATAAAGGCCAGATTTGTGCAATATACGACTGATTGTTGTCCTATGGACAGAGTCTCCCACCTCAGCTGTAGATCTCTGCAGTTCATCCAGAGTGATCATGGGCCTCTTGGCTGCATCTCTGATCAGTCTTCTCCTTGTATGAGCTGAAAGTTTAGAGGGACGGCCAGGTCTTGGTAGATTTGCAGTGGTCTGATACTCCTTCCATTTCAATATTATCGCTTGCACAGTGCTCCTTGGGATGTTTAAAGCTTGTGAAATCTTTTTGTATCCAAATCCGGCTTTAAACTTCTTCACAACAGTATCTCGGACCTGCCTGGTGTGTTCCTTGTTCTTCATGATGCTCTCTGCGCTTTTAACGGACCTCTGAGACTATCCCAGTGCAGGTGCATTTATACGGAGACTTGATTACACACAGGTGGATTGTATTTATCATCATTAGTCATTTAGGTCAACATTGGATCATTCAGAGATCCTCACTGAACTTCTGGAGAGAGTTTGCTGCACTGAAAGTAAAGGGGCTGAATAATTTTGCACGCCCAATTTTTCAGTTTTTGATTTGTTAAAAAAGTTTGAAATATCCAATAATTGTCGTTCCACTTCATGATTGTGTCCCACTTGTTGTTGATTCTTCACAAAAAAATACAGTTTTATATCTTTATGTTTGAAGCCTGAAATGTGGCAAAAGGTCGCAAAGTTCAAGGGGGCTGAATACTTTCGCAAGGCACTGTATCGCTTGTCATTTTGAATTATCATAATGACACATTTTCAGACTATTTTGATTGTAAATACAACATGTACTATTATGATAATGATAGTAGCTATACTGCCCTACAAAGGCAAAATGCAATAACTACCAATTGTATTTTACTGCAAAATCTGACTTCAAAATATTTTTCTGTCTGGACAGACAGCAATTTCTGATACTACATTATAATGATCGACTGGCTTGTTCTTGTGTCAGGAAACTAAATACCACATTAATCAGATAACTTACCTGGCCATTACAACAGATCAATGTGTCAGAGTCTAGGTGATGTGGGTAAGGCGGAGTCAGGTGCAGGACACAGAGATGAGGAATAATAGTAACTTTACTCAAAAATAATCTTCCAACAAGGAGAACGAAAATCCAGAATCATATAAACGAGACAACTGACAACAATAACCACACAGAAAACCATGATGGCTCCAGAGGGTTAATAGAGTGATAACCTGGTGTGTTAACAGAGTGATAACCTGATGTGTTATCAGAGTGATAACCTGGTGTGTTAGCAAAGTGATAACCTGGTCTGTTAACAGAGTGATAACCTGGTCTGTTAACAGGGCGATAACCTGGTCTGTTAACAGAGTGATAACCTGGTCTGATAACAGGGTGATAACCTGGTCTGTTAACAGAGTTATAACCTGGTCTGTTAACAGAGTGATAACCTGGTCTGTTAACAGAGTGATAACCTGATGTGTTATCAGAGTGATAACCTGGTGTGTTAGCAGAGTGATAACCTGGTCTGTTAACAGAGTTATAACCTGGTCTGTTAACAGAGCAATAACCTGGTCTATTAACTTAGCGATAACCTGTTTTTTTAACAGAGTGATAACCTGGTCTGTTAACTGAGCGATAACCTGGTCTGTTAACAGGGTGATAACCTGGTCTGTTAACAGAGCGGTAACCTGGTCTGTTAACAGAGCAATAACCTGGTCTATTAACTTAGCGATAACCTGGTCTGTTAACAGAGTGATAACCTGGACTTTTAACAGAGTTATAACCTGGTCTGTTAACAGAGCGGTAACCTGGTCTGTTAACAGAGCAATAACCTGGTCTATTAACTTAGCGATAACCTGTTTTTTTAACAGAGTGATAACCTGTTTTTTTAACAGAGTGATAACCTGTTTTTTTAACAGAGTGATAACCTGGTCTTTTAACAGAGTGATAACCTGGTCTGTTAACTGAGCGATAACCTGGTCTGTTAACAGGGTGATAACCTGGTCTGTTAACAGAGTGATAACCTGGTCTGTTAACAGGGCGATAACCTGGTCTGTTAATAGGTTCTTCTGACCCTTTAGAGACTCAACAGTGTCTTTGCTGCTGTGCTGTGGATGAACAGTCAATTCTTCATGACAAATTCAGATTTGTTCACTGCCACCTCCCTTCTCAGTACTTCTACTGAAGATGAGGATGTGAGACAAGGGGCAGCAGCTGCCAGCCTGACTGTGTCAGTGTCTGTGACAAAAGCCATCCAACACAAAGGTCGTTTGCGATCGTTAACATTTCTTTATGTCCACATGAATCACTTCCCATGGTTTAGATGAAACCTCGGCCCATTCACTATCATTCCATCAGGCTCTGTGACTGTAGTCTGCATCCAGAGCAATAATAGCCCTCGGCGGTCGACTGGCAGAATATATCCAATAGTAATCAACCTTTTCCAAAGACACCTCGGAAGCAGAAGGTTTCAGTAGTGAAGTGTAATCCAATAAGGAGGTGGAAATACTGCATCAACACGTTTTTGCTGAGACGATACTTTTGGCATATTGAGTATTTGCACGGCGGGATCACTTAAAGTTTTGTCATCTGTATGCAATGAAAATATGACATTATCTACATATACGTACGGTATGGTGGATTGTGGGACATTGATGTAATATTGGAAATGTCTGTTTTCGACCACACTCTGGACTCTGGCACTTGTGCGTATTGCTTGCTGCTACCAATAGGAGCACTGATGGTAGCAAGGTTGGAAATGCTGATGAAGAGAACAGTAGAAGCTGCAGAGATGGCTTCATTTTATATCTGACTGCCTTCCTTTGTGTTGGTGACGCACATTCTGTTTACTAATACATTATGAAGAAACATCTCGGAGGATTCTGATAAAAAATGTCTAGCATCAATCATAGTATTCCTCAGGAAATCAATGCTCCCGTGTCCTGTGTCATGTGACCCTCTGATCTGGATGGGGGATTCCATTGCTCTCCTTCCGCGGTTTTCACATATAAAACTGCAAATTAGATTTGTACATGTGATTGTTTTTCACATGTGAACTTGTAAAGAAACTCCACATTTGCTCCATATTCATAAACAAAATAAATGTAAACAAACACTGTATAGCCTAAAAACATGGTTGAAACTATAATTCTGATATCATGGATGGTCAATCCATGCATCCATAACATAGTGTCTCTCCAGCCACATTCCTCTGCTTTTTACCAAAACTTTGGCGAGAGACAATTTGTGAAAGGAAAAATCCACTCAAAAACTATACTTCGGTATTTTTTCATTAGTCCACTGTTGATACAGTCCCAAAATGTTCTGCATGTCAAGTTAAGATACATGACTTTCAAAAAGCAAATTGTCACTTGCCACATCATCATGATGATGTGTTTCGTGTCATATGAAAAGAATTTCACATAAGGGAAAAACATGTAAAAATGGCACGTGATTTTTTTCCCTCATGTGATTTGTTCATGGTTGTTATTGTTATTTTTTTTTTTTTTTGTAAGGGGATCTCTATGGCAGTGTTAGCCTGCATGACTGGCAGTTAGTCGGATCAATCAGAGCCATGGCTCTGGGATCAATAATCTAGGTAACCTGTATGTGTGTACAAACCTGTATGAGTGTCCAAAACATTATGAACACCTGCTCTTTCCATGACATAGACTGATCAGGTGAATCCAGGTGAAAAATATAATCCCTTATTGAGGTCACTTGTTAAATCCACTTCAAGGGGAGGAGACGGGTTAAAGAATGATTTTTAAGCCTTGACACAATTGAGACATGGATTGTATATGTGTGCCATTCAGAGTGTGAATGGGCAAGACATAAGATTCAATTGAACGGGTATGGTAGTAGCTGCCAGGCACACGCTGCTGGCTGACCATTCGTGTGTATCAAGAAAGGTCCACCCCCCAAAGGACATCCAGCCAACCTGGCACAACTCAAGGTGTTCATAATGTTTTGTACACTCAGTGTAGTTGTTCCAGTCAGACGTATGCACAGCCTCAACTAGTGCTTACTTGTCATGCCAGCTTCAACAAATCCATTGGCTTCATCATAACTATTGAATTGTTTTGTATAATTATAACAATAACAATACTGTTAAAAGTATGAATAATGAATAAAACAATTTTTTAATGATATAGATATTTATTTCATTTGTAAGTAATACAGACAATCATTTTCCTAACTCGGGTCATTGTCTCATGTCAGATGGTATCATTCCTACGTGACTTTCGTCCCTCAACCGACAGTTCAGGCCGAATATCTGCTATCGCTATCGCGCTCGCTATTGTGCTATCTGACACGCTATCGCTATCACGCTCGCTATTGTGCTATCTGACGCGCTATCGCTATCGCGCTCGCTATCGTGCTATCTGACACGCTATCGCTATCGCGCTCGCTATCGTGCTAGCTGACGTTAAACAAAAAGAACTCTGGCTACATAGCTGCATAGTGATACAATGGCTTTTTCACTGCCCTCTGTTATGGAGTCAGCACAGTTCCAGTGCTGTGATTTGGCTTTCCCACCGATTTGAGGAGAGCAGATAAAGGGGGGTGTAGAGGAGGTGAGAGATAGAAGCACTGTGTGCAGGAAACCAGGCAAACCTCCAGTGAGTGTCTCATTAACATCCAGAGATCAGAGAGAACCCAGCAAAGCACTTTAATGGCCTACTGTACTTGTTACGTGTGTGTGTGTGTGTGTGTGTGTGTGTGTGTGTGTGTGTGTGTGTGTGTGTGTGTGTGTGTGTGTGTGTGTGTGTGTGTGTGTGTGTGTGTGTGTGTGTGTGTGTGTGTGTGTGTGTGTGCATGCGCATGCGTGTGGTAGTCTTCACTTTCCAATAGCATCCTATCTGCAGTAGCCTCCATTGAGTTCAATTCTCGTTACATGGTGCTTTTCCTTCTGTTTGAAATACACTGCGTCTTGATCAGTTGTAGTCCCATAGGTCGTGCTGCTGCCTTTCTGGGCAGGCTCCAATCACATGAGAGGATGAAGGTGGCGGGGGTTAACTATGCACCCTTAACCCTTGCATTGTGTGGATTTATTGAATGGTGTAGGCTGCATAACTGTCTGGTTTGTATAATTCTTCATAATGTTATTGGAATGGGATTTTATTCCTCCTCACTTTGATCATTTCACTGGTCTAATCTAGGCTAGACGATTCCATTTAAATGGAATCAATTCTGGGGGAAAGAATGTAATGCAAGGATTTTTTGAATTCCTGAATTGAATGTCAAAATGAATTTGACCTCATCCCTGTCAAAATGAATTTGACCTCATCCCTGTCAAAATGAATTTCACCTCATCCCTGTCAAAATGAATTTCACCTCATCCTTGTCAAAATGAATTTCACCTCATCCCTGTCGAAAGGAATTTGACCTCATCCCTGTCAAAAGGAATTTGACCTCATCCCTGTCAAAAGGAATTTGACCTCATCCCTGTCAAAAGGAATTTGACCTCATCCCTGTCAAAAGGAATTTGACTTCATCCCTGTCAAAAGGAATTTGACCTCATCCCTGTCAAAAGGAATTTGACCTCATCCCTGTCAAAAGGAATTTGACTTCATCCCTGTCAAAAGGAATTTGACTTCATCCCTGTCAAAAGGAATTTGACCTCATCCCTGTCAAAAGGAATTTGACCTCGTTCCCTGTCAAAAGGAATTTGACCTCATCCCTGTCAAAAGGAATTTGACCTCATCCCTGTCAAAAGGAATTTGACCTCATCCCTGTCAAAAGGAATTTGACCTTGTTCCCTGTCAAAAGGAATTTGACCTCATCCCTGTCAAAAGGAATTTGACCTCATCCCTGTCAAAAGGAATTTGACCTCGTTCCCTGTCAAAAGGAATTTGACATTGTTCCCTGTCAAAAGGAATTTGACCTCATCCCTGTCAAAAGGAATTTGACCTCGTTCCCTGTCAAAAGGAATTTGACCTCATCCCTGTCAAAAGGAATTTGACCTCATCCCTGTCAAAAGGAATTTGACCTCGTTCCCTGTCAAAAGGAATTTGACCTCATCCCTGTCAAAAGGAATTTGACCTCATCCCTGTCAAAAGGAATTTGACCTCATCCCTGTCAAAAGGAATTTGACCTCATCCCTGTCAAAAGGAATTTGACCTCATCCCTGTCAAAAGGAATTTGACCTTGTTCCCTGTCAAAAGGAATTTGACCTCATCCCTGTCAAAAGGAATTTGACCTCATCCCTGTCAAAAGGAATTTGACCTCGTTCCCTGTCAAAAGCGACCTCTTTGTAGTCGTCGTTCAAATGAGCTCTTTAAATTTGAAAATGGATTTACAGCCTGGTATATATTTTTTATTATAGGGAGGCATATTTGAGTCTCCTAAACCTTTATAGTATCCCCTTCAATATAATATATATAGCCTATTGAATGATTCATTTCAGCACCAAAAAAGTTCACTAACAATTTTGTAATGGTTCATGTGCTCGTTAAATATGATGACATTCCTGTAGTTAATGTATTTTTAATAATGCAAATATTGTAATTAGCCAGACCCCCTCCTCTCCTCTCCATGCCTGTAATCTCAAGTGTGTCGTGTTTTATGTTCAAATCTAACTTTATTACCTGTCCTTAGTTTCTTGTGCTGAGCCAATCTGATCTGATATCAAATCACTCTTGTTTAGCCTGCTATTCAATCAACAGCCTTTGAAAGGCCTCTTTTGTGGTATCAAACGATTAATTGGCCGTGGGGATGAGGCGAAGTGAAATATCACTTGCCAAGAGACTCAAACATGACCCTCTATACACCTCAAATGGATGTGGGACGAATAAGGTGGGTATCAATTCAAATGGATTCCATGGATGTGATTTCTGCCACATCGTTTAAAGGCCTAATGACAGCACATGCTATCAAATACAGTCTCTATAACATGTACATGCATAATACATTGTGTTAGGTTTAACCCACGTATACTGTACGTATGTGTGTTTATCCTCATTGGTGGTGGTTGTTTGAGATGCATCGCCATTGAGCTACTCTAATTTAGTCCGTGGAGCCTGTGGTTTGGCAGCCGTAGCCTCGGGCCTCTGGCACCGCACACCGCTCGGTGTCATTTCCTACCAACTGGGTTTTTGATGAGTGCCTGACCTAGACGCCTCATCCTTCACCACTGTCCCATTCCCTTTATTTACATCTGTGTTACGTCCCGAATGGCATCCTATTCCCTCTATAGTGCACTACTTTTAACCAGGGCCCTGTGAGCACTAGTAAAAAGTAGTGCACTGTGTAGGGAATAGGGTGCAATTTGGGACATACACCTTTGCATTCTAATTACTCTCTTTATTGCTTTAGCCTGGAGGAATCCGTTCAGGGAGGGAGGGAGAGGGAGAGAGAGGGGGGGGGGCACCTGGAGTTTCGGACCAATAATAAAACGCCATAACTCGCGAAGTGGCGCCCACAGGCGATGGAGAAAGATGTGCGTCCCTAATTATGATTCTGAGTCCTACAGAGCGTGACCAGTAGAAAACACTGACCTCTTTCTTACTCATGTCATACCACAGTAGCAGTGTTTGTCTCACTCCATGTGCCATTTCTTTATCAATTGATTTTTACCAACAGAGACCACACCATTTTTATGAATAGGAAGAAGTTCTTCTGCTGAATAATTAGATTTTTATTCGCAGCCAAGTTGCATTTGACTGACTATTATCATCATGTGAGCTGTTGGCATAGGCCTAGATTTATTCATCTAGAATGTGATATTAGTTAGTGGCTAGAAATTCGAAAATAGAAAATCAATGGGACACAGGCGTGTTGGCCCATACATCTCCATGTCCCATTCATGCGTAAAAACATAATGTAGCCATCTGGATTTTTAGCAAATACATTTGTGACAACACTACTAAAGAATACCTTTAAAATTGTAGTCCCAGCTCTCTGTGCAGCGTTGTATAAAACAGTATCAATAGCACAGTAGTGCCACAGTCTTTAATGAGCTCGATCTCTCAACTTTAAAGACTTGAAGGATATTAACAAGCTACTTGACAAATGGTGCTTAGAAGCACATTAAAGACATGGCTAATGGCGCGCATAATGACGGCTAATTTTCGATCAGATATAAATTAGAGCCCCCAACAGTTATTTGCCTTAAGGACTTTATGTAAATGATTCTGCTCTGTATAAACTGAAAGCTGGGGTGAAAGAGAGAGAGCGAGAGAGAGGAGGGGAGGGAGTTGGGGAAAGAGAAAGAGAGAGGGAGAGATGGGGGAGAGAAAGAGCTGGCTGGCACTCCTTGTGGATATGATTAATAGATCTGCAACAGAGCACGCGGCTGTCAGAGCTCAATGAACACACATCCAGCAGACAGCTATACCACCTTCTCATTAGACCCGATGCCCAATCTTTACAACAACTTACTCATTCGGAACGGTGCAACAGCCTCTGAAAATGAGCGAATCTCTCTATGCGTTAAATGGCTTTTGCAATGTAGATAGAAGGAGAGGGTTGTGAGAGAGGGAGGGGGGGGGGTGGAGGGAGATGCACGAAAGACACTTAACTGTTCATAAACGTGCATGCCCATCCTAGGTTGTTTAATATTTAATGGCATTGGGCCCATTTTGACGCCATCCGTTAGAAAAATGGGGCATAATCTGTTGGGGAGAGCACTCGATGAATTTGGAAATAGGGGCATTGGAAAACATATATTGGAAAATACCTGATAGGGTCATCATACATGTCCTCAATGGAACTTATTCATACCTAAAACATGTGCCATAGGCCTAAGCCTCATCTGAAATGAGATGAAAATGGTGGTTTATTATTTTTTACATTCTCAAAAATATGTTATTGTTTTGTGTGTCGGACGATTTAAAAAAATCATGTTTCGAACCTTGGGACTAATGTCTTCATTGCATTACGTAGTCTTGCATAAGCCTACTGGTAGGCCCAGGCGCCTGGCGGTTTTGATAACGACCACTGCACATCGTTTAAAGGGTTGCAATCGGAGACATTTAAATTATATTGATAATAAAGCATTTACACCCATTAAGAGTTCATTAAGAGTAAACGCGAGCCTTAATTACAGATTACACTCAACACTGTTCAACTCGTTAAGGTCCATGTATCTCTATCGTCATATAGGCTTTAGAGATTATTTGGAAATAATTACCGAAATTTCATTGTAACGTGTTAATTGTATAATAACGCTGGTGTTTTTAGCCGTGCTGTAGATGCTTAACTTAAAACATGTACTGTAACAACTCTTACAGAAATCAAGCGAAGATAGCACCATTTATTGAAATAAAATCAATCGGATAAATATTTAATGACGAAATGAAGCTGCGCATGTGTGTGCAACATCCCATCCTTTCAGACGGTTTGACCATTTGAATTGAATAAGCAGTTGACAACTTAATTGGCATATTTCAAATCAAATCGAATTGTATTTGTCACTTGCTTCGTAAACCACGTGTGTAGACTAACGGCGAAGCGCTTACTTACAATGCAGCGAGAAAGAAAATAGAGAAATAATAGAAAAATAGAAAATGAATAACACGAGGAATAAATACACAATGAGTAACGATGATAACTTGACTATATTTGATTAGCAATTTACAGAGATCGACAGCAACATTTAATAAGACAGGAACTCTTGGACAAGGAAACATGTTTAGCTTTTCCCACTGCCCCACCGCTGACGTTCACTTACTAGTATTTAAATCATTCAAATGTAAATATGTGAATGAAAACCACATAAGAACATATAAGATAGCGAATTATTCACATTATTCTCATGTCAACATATGCATGTCCCCCGCTGCAGGTTAGCCTATTCCATCCATACCTCTCCATTCTGTTAGCTTTACACAATAGGTGGAAAATATTTCATTTAGATCATGCATACATTTAACATTGAGATAATGCATTCACATTTTAAATGGAGATAATGCATACAAAGTAGTCAATGTTATAATTATGGCGATGGCCCTATTCACGTCTCATGTTTCATGACGGATACAAGCCATAATTGAGTTGTCCCTGTCCAAAACATTAAATGGCCCTTCGTCACCTGCCATGGGAAAATGAGTAGGGCATTAAATAGCTGTGGTATAGCATTGAATAAGAAGTAATTAAGCCCTCTTGGGAGGCCTACGTGTTCAAATATAGCCCGTAAAATGCAAGAGTGAAATATGTTTACATAATAACACTGAAATACTTAGAAGTTTGGCCACGCCTATCATTTTGTTGCCTATAAGATTTTAACGAAATCTGCAGAATTCAACGAATTGTCGTCGGAGAGTACACTTCTGAGTTAATGAGAGTGCATGGCGCGTGCATGAGGTGAGGAGTGAGAGAGGTGCCTGAGAGGTCGAGAGGTGTGTGTGTGTGCGTGTGTGTGTGTGTGAGAGAGAGAGAGGGGAGGGGGGGGGGGGGGGGGTATTTTCAATCACACCAAATAACTTGTCCTGCACTTTCAAAACAACACGCCCATTCTATCAGCTGACAGTATAGTCTATACTCACCCGTTTATACGTGTGAAAGGAGTAATGGCCACCCATGTATTTTCTCCTTCTTAATGCAACTCCATTGATTCGCCTCTGTAAAACACTTCAAACTAATCACCAGTGATAATTCATTAATATTGTATCAACAACTACAAATCTAGAATCACACGGAGATTGGCGACCATATTAGTGTTATTCAAAGAGCCATGGCGCGATGACAGTACAGGGACAATGTGCGATATGTTGGCGAAACGCAGTGTAGTTGAGCGCCACCAATGCTAAATAAAGGGTTACAGTGTCTCGCGTTCGATTTCTGACCTTGTGTTTTCTCTAATTCCAGATCTCAGTCGCGTCTTTGAAGGAAGACACTTGGTGTAAATGTACAGTTAAAATATTCTATTCGCAGCTCCCCAGGCGGAGCTCAGACAGTCCCCGGCTTCATTAAAATTTCATCAGCATCCCTGTGAAAGGGGGAAATGTTCCGAGGAAAGGAGAAAAATAAAACAGAAGGCCTAATTATAACAAAGGGAAACACTGCTGCCCTTTCCTTTTTGAATGTAGCGACCACAGTGTATTGGTGCCATGTCTTAATGTATGGAGCAGAAGCAACATAGAAGCAATACAGCCCCTTATAGGCTATGTAAACTGCTTGGCTTGGTTGATATGTGTGTGTGTGTGTGTGTGTGTGTGTGTGTGTGTGTGTGTGTGTGTGTGTGTGTGTGTGTGTGTGTGTGTGTGTGTGTGTGTGGCAAATAATCCCAATAGACTTGTTCGCACCTATATATCGGAAAGTTAAATAGGGGGATAGTCTGTCTAGCTGTGGAGGGAGCTGCCGTATTTCCAGGGTGCAGTCAGTGCACTAAACACACGCTGGGCTGGTGTCAAGCAACGAGACTCACTGCATTAAGTTAATTTCAATTCCCGATGAGACTTTCTCTCTGCAGCCCTCCCTGACCAACGCTGAGTAATTAACAGCGATAGCTAATGACTACTTAGCTCTATACTTCTCGCTCGCGCCTCATAATTATCTGCTTTTCATAATTCGATGTGTAATTTAATAATTCGCTCTTATTAGCGTATTAAGTGAATGGCTCATTTAGGGGAAATTAGAATCGATCACCAGGAGCATCTTTTAATTGATGAAACATCAAGACTGTCTCGTTAATAACAGCTCGTTTTTGATATTATTAATCAATTGCCCTAATCGTGGTGTTTTAAGCCGCTTTGATTTTGTTTAAGCCTTTTATACATTTAAGAGATAAGTGGGAGAAGTGTATGCTTTTATCTTGGAGCAAATGGTTATATTACGGAATACAATAAAATAACGGTTCATTTATTGTCATAGCCGGTAACACATAATTGTGTCACTAATTGATATATCCGGTGAAAGTTCTTATATTTGGTAGAAATAAACCAAGTATTCTTGTAAATCTCTATTTAGAAATAAATAAATATATTCTGCCATGGCCATTCGGGCCATTCCAAAGATGACCGAAACACAGCCATAGGCCTGGTTAGAAATCTGACGTCATCATGTGGTCATTTCAGGGAGGTAGGCTGGCAAGGGGTTAAATTGGTTTTTAGAAATTATGAGATGCCAAAGTTAGACACAAAGTAGCCTAATAAAGAGGTGTACCAATCATACTTTCACCAACTAGATTATACACCAACTTCGGTGTGTAGCCCAATGTTGTTGCCAGATAATGCACTTCCGGTTTCACAGCAAGCAAAAGGTGGAACTTTGCATATCAATAGGCTACTGAATCCCTTTCCTAATTAATTGATTGAATGCACCAATAAGAAATGTTTCATTTGCAGCATTATTTGTATTATAATATTTATTTGTATAGCCTACCCTACACTGCATTCCCCCTCACTGTTTCAATTACAATTTATAATCAAATTAGATTTATCAGAAATAATCACATGCAAATACATTCTGCTGCTATAAATACTCTCTTTAAAATGTGGAGGACAGATTTCAGAAGTGCAAATAGGATGCGGCTGGCTCCGGTTTCCTCTCCTCTCTCCCTCAGATAGAATGGGAGCTATCCGTGGTGCTGAAAGCTGCAGAACTGAAAACCGCTCAAACGTTCCAAGCAGACAGTCAGCAAGCCATGCAGGTCATGTCTACATTAGGTAAAGCTTATGTCAAATTGACGTCAACATTTGTTTGTATTTTAGGCTAGTCCTAAACCTCATCCCTTTCCTCATCCTTTTCCTAACCTTAACCTAATTATCCTAACCTGCCCCGTAAATTCTCCTAACCTGCTATACGAAAAGTCAATTTTGACATAAGCATTAGCAGCCCCCATCGGCCTGACATGAACGGTGCTTTAGAAATGACACTCTATTCAAAATGTTGATTTAAAAATAAAAAAAAATCCAGGCTGAACCTTGCGCACAAACCAAGGTGTAGCCTAACCTGCTTCAAAGCCATATCATGCCTCGCACCGGAGCAGTGTTTGACTGTGTATTTAAATAGAGACGGGCACATTGGCAGGCGAGGCTGTTTTTCTGGCGGGCTGACATCTGGCAGGGCTGCGCTCGAGGGACCTATCCAGTTCTCTATAGACTCCATGATTAGACTCTAATAGAATATTAGCATTTGTTCTCAGGTAGGCTACCGCGAGCTGCAAGAGCGAGCTGGCAGCCATTCAGTAGAAAAAAAGACACGTGTTTTTTTTTACAGTGCATGGTGGGACAGTAATGGGATTTTTCTGGAATTTGTAGAGAAATTGGATATGTAAAAATAGGATCTATTGATGCTTGGTGGTCCATCTTTGCACCTTTCAGCATAAAAGACCGATTTAGCTCCAACATAAATCCTTTAATGACATAGGCCTACATCCAAGGATGATCATTGCATTGATGCTTTGAAGGAATATATTTCTCAATTCAATTTGAGTCTTTAAATTAGATTGACCATGCATTGCAATACGCAGATGCAGTATCCAAGCATTTCGCTCTATCCAAGAATTGGGCCTACACAAAAACACTCATTCAAAACGTCCAATAAAATGTTAAAATTTGTTCTTTAATGAAACACATATTGCAATTCAATTATTAAATAACTTAAAGATACATTAATGTAGTAAATAAATACAAAAATAATTCGACCAGGAATCCAAAAGCAACAGACATTACAGAAAGAAGGTACCTCAGCTAAAACAGCAATACAGCAAAACCTGTACGGATATAATTATGTGCAACTGGTTCCAATGAAATATTTACATTTTACACGTATACTTCCATGAAACGGTTATTTTCTCAATAAGAAAACGTTACGAAACAAGGTGAATTTAACAAGCAACGACTTCATAATGACGCGCATATTTATACAAATAAATAACCAGAAAAAAACATACATAAAAATAATTTAAAAGAGAATACTATCGCATATATCTCTCGATTGTACCATCTCGAACGTTTAGCAGAAACGAAATTAAATTCGTGACTATAGGTCTAGATTTAGCTGTCATTTCCCTATACGAAAACACGTTTCACTTGCTGTCAGAATTAGCTTTTCTCAAGCAAAACGAGGGAGGAGGAAGAGGAGGGGGAATCCCAATAAATATATAATGATGTAAACACGGCCTCATCTAATAAATAGTTCATAAGAAACAGACCCACGTTGGCTGGCAAAAACAAACGTAGCCCTATTGCAAACGGTAGTAAAACAATCATATTTGGCAATTGTAAACCCCAATCAAATGCATACATTTGATCCACTATTTCTATAGGCCCATCTACAGCCAGATAGATGTTTATGCAATAAAATAAAATAAAAACCTACACCAGCTATATTGTATAAACAGTGTTGCTCGATTAGGGCCTAAACTCTGGGTCTTTGCTTTATATCTTACCACGTTTCTTCATCTTTTAGCTTTTCATCACACTTTATAACAAAATAGGTGGAATTAATTACATGGGACACAAAATGAAGGTCATGTGACCACTAAATTAATCATTTACACGGCGTTGTTTGGCAGTACTCTAATAATAGCTTCCAAGGCCCGGCAAGCGCTTACTGTACTGTCCTATTTCCCCTTATGGACCCAGACTTAATGCCAGACTGCATCGTCATAATAGTAAACTCAGAGGGAAAATGTAGCCTTGCGACAAAAATATTAACACACCAATACTATGCCAATAGGCACCGACCAAGTGCTGTGTCAAAATACTGTAGGCCTATCTTCCCATGGTAAACAACTGTTCTTTTCAGTACGTTCAATATTGTAGGCTATGATAAATTAACCAATATCATAAACCAAAAAAATACGTGTGATTAAAGCCTATAATACTTAACTGACATAAAAGGGTGAAGAATAGTAGGTCTAAGTGGAGAAAAAACAGAGGTCTTACTTGCTCTGTTCAAATGCTCCTGTACATGACTCCACATCCCTTCTGGTGCGAATAAGACGTGACCGCAGTAGTGGTTTGAGCTTTCAGTCATTTTGAATGTATATTAATTATTCGGGTTGTTCAAAGCACAAGTCATTGATGATTGAAAAAGTGTGTGATAAGAAATATAATACAAATCGTCTCTAAACAGTGTTCAGTCTCTCAACGTAGGTTGATAGTTTTTTTTTATTATTATTTTTAGAGCGAGTGTTCAGAGTCAGACGCATGCAGAATATTTCATTCGTTTCTGTTTCTGCCGTTGGTTGCAAAACCAGACCCGCACCACGTTCTTTTTGAGGTCCAGTTTCTCTGCTATAGCAGCGATTTTTTCTGAGGAAGGACGCGGCTGAATGGCGAAGTAAGCTTCCAGTGATCGCTTTTCCGGTGCTGCTATCGACGTGCGCTTCCGCTTCTTCTCTCCGCCGTTATATAGCTCGGGTTTGTTGAGTTTCTCCCGGTGTGATTTCTCGGCTTCTTCCAGCCAGGCCTGTAGAATCGGCTTCAAAGCTATCATGTTGTTGTGGGAGAGGGTGAGGGACTCGAATCGGCAGATGGTACTCTGGCTGAGGGAGCCCACGCCAGGAATCTTCAGGTTGGCCAAGGCTCCCCCTACATCCGCCTGGGTCACGCCGAGTTTGATCCGTCTCTGTTTAAACCTCTCAGCGAAGGCTTCTAAGTCCCTGGGATCGGCGTCCACGTCGCTCATGCAGCCCATGTGGGATGGTAGCCCGTGGGCATGAGCCATATTGAGGGCTGCCTGGTGCATGTGGTTCATGCCCGCCATGTGAGCAGGGTGCGCAGTTGCGGAGCCGTCTGGCCCTGCCATGGACCCGAGAGCCAGTCCTGGGGTGATGTGGTCCAGCAGGTCGCCCTCCAGCGCCTGGTGGGGTTGGTGGTGGTGGTGATGGTGATGATGGTGGTGGTGACCGTGGCCGGAAAGGGCTGAAGGGTGAGAAATAGGCACCGAGGAAGAAGACGATGAGGAGGTGCAGGGGAGAGTGTTCATGGTGTGGTAGGTCGCGTCCGGCTTGAAGGGACTGTGGTGTGGAGGATGGTGGTGGCTCTTGGTCTGCGAGACAATATCCACCGCCGCCAGAGCTTCAGCGCGGGCCAACAAACTCTCATCCAAGCCTCCGAATATATTGCTCTGCAATTGCAAATAGAATGCACACATAACTGTCAGCAGGGAATTCTCACTCCACTCCGCGGTTTAAAACATTTCCTGAATGAGATGAGAAAAAAAATCCTAAAAAAGAACACACATGCAACATCCCAGGTCATCAAAATTAATACGTAAGGCAAACCCGACTGAATACATAAGTTGGGGAGAGGAAGGGAAAAAATGGAGGTGCTGGGTGATTTGCTGTGCAGACATGAAAAAAACATCACAAAAAAAGGGGGCTGTCAAAATGTGCCTTTAAGCGGTAATTATGCAGAATACGTACCGGTGGGGTTGGGAGACATCCTCGGCGCATCGCCTCCGAGTTGCCTCCGCCGCTGCTGATGATGGTGCTACTGTGTCGGGAAGACGAGCACGAGGAGGGCGCATTCGAAGTCAAAGTGGAGGACGAGGAGGAATGCAAGGAATACTTGGGCTCGGGCAAGCTGGCGTGGGCCATGGCGAATGCCTGCTTGCTGTTCAGAGACATCATCATCATGTTTGCAGGCGTCCGAGTCTCGGCAAGTTCCTTTTAATAAGTTAAGACTCCGCCTCTTCGATTGGAGTTGAAGCCCAGTGTTGCTTCTCCGGGAATCTGAAGACACTGTCTTATATACTGTAACTGTAGCTGCTACAATATGGAAAGATGAACATCCAATTCTCTGGTTGTTGGCGCATATATTATTACCTAGCCCTGTGTATGGAGGTATGGCCGCGCGCCGTAGTTTTGTTGGAGAGGAGATGTCGCCTGCGCACTCGTTTACCTCGCTATGGGCTGTGGCGCGATGACCAAAAAATAATGTTAATATTACTCGTTCTTTCTTTCTCTAAATTTCGTCCTCCAAGAGTCTTATTTTGGTCGTCGTGGATGTGCCGTTGTTTTTGGGAGCTCCTCCAAGATTATGCAACGAAAAACTAATAGTAGAAAAAAAGTTGTTTTCTCTCCTCCTGGTACGGATTTCCAAAACACAACCGCGCGTAAAAAGATTGTCTCATTCGTTTACCTTTTTTTCTGCAAAGTTTCCGTTTCACAATTGACTGTAATTAAGAGATAACGGTGACAGTCTCGATACCTCGACTACGTTCAATGCTGCTGGGACTCGATCTGCCTCTGCTCTGAGGCGAAGGGCAGGCTGTGTGTCTCTCTCTCTCTCTGCGCCTCTCTTTCACACACTCTCTCTCGCTCGCTCTTTCGTTCTCTCTCTCCCCCCTCTCTCTCTCCCTCGCCCCCTCTCCTCTTACACTCTCTCGGCTGTACCTGAAAAACCTTTCATGATTTATTATTCTTCATTAGCCACACCGCCGCTGGGGACTCTGCGCATGGGCAGTCTGCGACAAGGCATTCATTTCAAACAGCTCTCCAGCCAGCACTGTGTCTAATTTATTTTGGATCCACATGGAAAGAGGAAAAATAACCAAATATAACAGAGCCATTTCCATTATCATATCTTATATTGTGCCGTTTCATTCTAAAAAATATCAAAGTGGAGTTCAGTTTAAAGATACGAATTTGGCAATAGAGGAAATAGGAAAGTCTTTCTAGGGATGGATATGAGGAAAGTACCTTGGACAGCTCCATGAAGCGACATCCCTGTTGGGGCAAGATAAATCAAAGTTAAATGCTTGACTATCATTTCATTATGGCAGCATAGGCAAATTGAAGACAGTAGGAACATCTTTAAACAAATTAGGGGTCGGGGAAAAGATAAGATTACTAGATTTTAAATTAATTTAGGGCTATGTGAAACAGCTTTTCAATAAGTGACCTGCTCCCGCGTTATCTTGTTTATGTGCGTAATTCACCTTGACGAATTTATTAGTTTGGAGATTAGCTATGGAAATAATCAATAGACGAGCTATATGGGTTAACTCAACAGTCATATTGTGAAGTTTTATGTCACTGGTGCATGGACGAGCGTCGTGTGTGAAATATTTGATCAATGACAGTGGAAAGTGGGTTTTTTAAAAGTCTTTAGGATTTAATTGCAAACCCAATACAATTATATACTTGTCGCAGCGGGCTATTATCATATCTTTATACTAATTAGGCTACTTCATCAGTGATATAATTACAAACCTTTAATCATATTGTAATTAACAAGGCTTGTCTAATTTGTTTAATATGTTGAAGTCCATTGGATGGGCTAATTGATATAAGATGGTGATTGAATACTCACATGGAAAATATAACGGTAAGGCCTATACCTAAAAAAAACAATCACAGAATCTGGAATCTGTCTGCAGATATAGCATTTCGTCTCTGGTTACAAAGTCACCCCTCTGAGTGTATTTTGGTTATAGTAGTGTGATGATCATTGAGCTTGAAAATAAGAATTCCATTTAAGTTGGGAGGGAAAGAGATTGTGTTGAACGGTAGTTGTGGGCTAAATAGTTGGCACTCTTGTTTTTAAATTTTCTTCTTCACATTTTTAAATGCTATTTGTTAAATACCGATTTCTGCAGCCTATCTATCAGTATCTGTGAATAAACCGATACTCCGTTCATAAAAACAACTACAGTACTATAGTATAGTCAAAGCTACTATGGTTATTTTTCAAACAACTATGCTATTGTATTGTAAAGAATCATATTATATGCAGACAATGTGTTTTTACTGTAAGGGAATGCCTGCACATTGGAAAAACTGGAGACCCAGAACCTCAACAAGCTCTCAAATTATCCTCGCAAAACCTCCAAAATATAATAACTAAGATTCCTATCTCTGATAATATGCTGTGATCAATTTTAGTGCACCGCCTATGCTGAAGTCAATAAAGCAATTTAACGCTGAGAGGACAGATGTTGGGCCATGAATATAGCATGCAAAAACCCTGCTGCACGCTCTGCTTCAGACGATGACGCGAAGCTGCACTTGTCTCGAGCACACACGATGGCTCTCTTTGTTAGCGCGCTAGTTGTCAGTGCCTTTTCGGTAAGATTTTGATGCACATAGACATTTAATATGTCCCCACGGCTGCAACAAAGCTGTTGGTGATAGTGCACAAGCACTTTACATCGCGAGAGCCACCCGGCAGGCGGTAAGCCTCTCAAGTGGGACGACAGACGCGCTGAAGCCAACCCTCGCGCCCGCGCCCCTGAGACATCAAGGGGCAATCAGTGTCTCCTCACATATAGCGACGGACTGATTTATGATGAAACTTTAACGAAATCATTTATATTTCACCACCTATAAATCGGCGTATGAAATTTTCATCCACAATGAAACACAACAAAGTAAGCTAGTATAACTTAGGTCAAATAAATCAATTGGGCTGTACTCGCAAGCAATTGACTTTGAAGTGCGTTTTCTCCTTTGACAGTGTTCAATAGGCTACAATATTAATCGAAGTTATGTAGGCCTAGTTCTAATGCGCTCGTTCACGTGCCTGTAGGCCTATAGGCTGCTCATGTTTGATGAAGGATATCTCCAATCTTACAAACCTAACTACTACAAAGCATGAATAGTTAGTGGAATTATGAAGTTAAATGAAATGTAACTAATAACATTGGATTTTAAATGTTGCAATTTCTCCTGGAAAATGGAACGTTGCCTCATTGCATTGATTGCATGGTGGAATACAATTAGTTATTTAGTCATTAGGGAAAGTACTAGCAGATATCTCACTGTAGGCCTGTCTACCTTGCTGTTCCAATAGGTGCTCTAAATTACACTCCATTGCATTATAAAAACAGAGTAAGCACTACAGGATATATTACTGAACATTTGGCAGAAGCAACAAAATCCAGTCAAGTTAGTCAATGATTTGACTACAAATGAATGAATTGCTAATTACGACTCATTAATAATTAATTCATGTAAGAGGACTAACCATCCATATGACTTGCTGACTTCAACATACAATATTACACCTCGATGCGCCGATTATGTCGAAGGTGTTGTGCCTCAATTTGTATGATGATACAGCGACTCAGTGGAAAAACACAGCAGAATGCTCCTTCCTCATCAAAAGATATGCCTGAATACTAGCACGTTCCTTTTCTCTTAAAAACACAAGCTCTCTGAGGAATTCTGAATCCAAACCGGGCTTCACTGTAGCTTTACAACATGGAAATAAAAAAGCACCTAAATAAAATAAAAATAAAACAAAGAATAAAAGCATAATAGTAGCAGCTAGGGTTTGATATAGCTCAGGTGACTTGTTTGCTCTTTTTTTCTTTTAGCTCTGACTACTGTACTTATTCGGAATCAAGGAACGCTGCAGAGAGAGGAGCAGAGCATGTGTGTTTTACTTTACACAAAGACAGACACACTCCTCTCCTCCACTCAGTCTCCCCCAGGAGCTCTCCACGTTAACAATCCCAATTACACCCGGATCACCAGAGACCGCTGTTTTTATTACACTACCGCTCCTTTGTGGCTTCCTCCGCCAACAAGGTATAACTGCTGCTAGCGCAGAACAGAGACACTCCGTGAGAGAAAGGAGAAGAGGACGAGAAGGGCGGAGAGGAAGAGAGAATAGAACACATAGACAATGCTCTGACTGCACCCACCACGAGCAGAGAGGAGAGAGGATGAAGTCTCTTGGCTGCTGGTGGTGGTGATGACTTTATTCACACACACAGCTTCCCCCTCCTTCTTCTCCTTCTCCTGTTCTGATCTCGGGAGTTCTTTACATGTAGGTGCAGAAGGTCAACGCTTGTTAGGAGAGCATCTATGGAGAAATCTGGCTTTAAAAAAAACACACACACACACACACACACACACACACACACACACAGACAGACAGACAGAGGTGTGTTTCTACATTCTCCACCATCACGTCAGTTCTTTATTTCTTCATGTGTTTTTACCTGGGAGACGTGACAGGTTCCGGCAGCAGCAACACCTTTCTTTAATATAATACCTTGTTTAATGCACAGACCGAAAATAAAAGCTAGGATGAAGCTTGCAGGAATTGCTTAAGTGTCACTTAGCTCTTTTCAACAACAGTGAATCCCCAACCCTGAGATAATGCAACTTGTGATTTAAGAAAGAATGTTGCTTGAATTACGGCTCAACTGCAACACAAAACTCCTGGATCCTTTTCCATTTGATCTTGTATCAAGGATTAAAAATAGCATTTACAGTGAATGTAGGGACGTATTATCTTGCGCTGTGTTGGATAGTTCTTAAACTATTGTTTTGTCTGTAGCAATTCACTTTAGGTGAGGTGTTCCACCAAAATACCTACATAACAATATCATGTCACTACGAAGACTGAAATAAAGCATAAGGAGTCATACATAAACTGTGATCCGGGTCACATGCACCAATGTAACTGAGCTGTTATCCAACCCCAGTCATCTGCATGAGCTAACTAAAGATCACATTAGTCCACTATTGGGCTTCCTGGTAGCTAATATGGTCATTTGTATGCTTCATCACCCTGAAGGAAAATCTCTCAAATATCTCAACATCAGATCTCCTTCCAAATGTCTATATCCATTGTTTATAACTATAACCGTGCACCTCCACAGGAAAGCAACCAGGCTTTGCCTACAACACCATGCAACCTGTTCTAAGAGGGGGCAGAACCCTGAGCCCCGACTGATTAGAGCCAGAGAAAGTGAGGTGAGCCGTGAGGTCAGCAAAACAAATAACACCACCACCAATTTTCCCATGACAGACTGGAGGCCATGGCACGCAGTCCGGTCCTTCGGGGGTAAGGCATTAGACTGGGGCCGGGATCCTGAGCAGTAGCAACCACACACACACACACACACACACAAAGGGGGCTGCAGGGCAGCGGAGGATAAGGTCAGGCCTCATAATGATGTCACATACCTCTAGGTCCTCCAGATCAATATTGAGAGCTCCCCACTGCACCTGTCAACCAGCCAGTCAAATAATGCACGGGCCCAAAGAAATCACAGTCCCTTTGAAATGGTCTCTTTTGATAATATGAGATTGAGAAACTTCCCCGGCACCACCAACCCCCCTTTTGGCACTGTTAATGTAGGTGGTAGATTGAAAGCCTGTTTTGCCACTTTGAAATACGGTCAATACACTACCAGGTCACCCGGGATACAAGTCAGTATTCGACGTCCATCCATGTCTGAGGACGTCGGGAGGTTATGTGAACATCAGCCACTAGGGGCAACAGTGAGCGTTACCTTCAAATAGGTTTCGGTTTTGACAGGGCGTTGTGGACGGGGATGGTGGATGGGCTTTAAGCATATGCCTCTGATTCCAAATGTTATAAGTTTGAATCAAGTGATAGAAAGTTGTTTTTGAGATTTTTGTTTTAAGCCCATGCCAAACCTTAACCCTGACCATTCTGAGTTAATGCCTAACCTTAAGATTTCAGAGTTAATGCCAAACCTTAACCCCGACCTTAAACATTCTGAGTTAATGCCAAACCTTAACCCTGACCTTAAACATTCTGAGTTAATGCCAAACCCTAACCCTGACCATAAACATTCAGAGTTAATGTCTAAACTTAACCCTGACCTTAAACATGCTGAGTTAATGCCAAACCTTAACCCTGACCTTAAACATTCTGAGTTAATGCCAAACCTTAACCCTGACCTTAAACATTTTGAGTTAATGTCTAAACTTAACCTTAAACACTTCGAAATTTGATGTTTGCAACAACTTCGAAAACATGGATGAACGTCTAATTCTGACGTGAGACTTTGTGAGAGCTGGTCACAATATAGTAGAGCACAGTTGGATTAGTTATACAGCTCGTCACTTGGCAACAATGTAGGATGGACAGGAGCTCACATATTAGATGTTGTAGTGAAAAGGGAATCAAATACAAAATACACACTTGTCACATGCCCAAATTCAACATACTAGAGTAACAACAATCTCACAATACAATGGGCTTGAGCACGAGAGTCCTCGTCCTCATAAAAGTTGTTGCTTCAAGGGCATCTACATAGCCTCACATCATATGACAACATACATGACGATAAAGAAGGCATCTCTTGAGCGAAACGTCTCCTCAGCGGCTGTGACTGTAAAGAATGTGTAGGGTGTCAGATGTTTTACTTGTGATGAGTGTCAGAGCCGGAAGAAATCAGGATGACTGCAGAATCTCTGTCCAACCTGGATCAACATCTTTACCTCTCTCATTAGTTTGACTGTCCCGTGCTGCACTGGGTAATACAGGGCTTGTCACGCGGTTGTCTAATGGTTGATGCTAATTGACCCTCCTTTCCTCCTTTCTTCTGCACAAATGAAAAGATTTTCCCCGTCCTCTGATGGAGCATGTCACGATCTGATCCGACAAATTAAAAAGCTCTCTGCTGGTACACTGTCACACAGCGCTGCCTCTGCTCGCAGCCGCGCGCCTCATCAGCTATAATTATATTTTTTACCTCATCCAATCCGCCGTGCTACGCTACAGATGCCAAACACCATGTTTAAAGGGTACACACTGCTGCAACGAGCCGTGCACCTGTCTGTGTGCGTGTGACACAGTTAATTGAGCGCCTAACACGGGGGAAACTCCCAATAGAGTTTGACTGTTTTGTTTTCCATCACAGTGAGCATCCTTCTCATATATTAAAACGTATCTTCATCTGTATGAAAGAGTGAAATATAATTAGATCAGGGTGTCGGTCAGGATGAGGAAACAGAAGCATTTCTGTTCTCAGATCTGCGGAATAGGGCCTGTATTCACAAAGGCTACATTACACAGGCAGCCCAATTCTGATATTTTTCCACTAATTGGTCTCGTGACCAATTGGATTAGAACTTTAGTGAGACCAATTAGTGGAAATACACGTAAATACAACCAAAGAGTCTCAGAGTAGAAGTGCAGGTATAGGATCAGTTTTGTATTTTAGATCATAACGAAGAAGATTATATGGACACAAGTAGGACCTGATCCTAGATCAGCATTTGTACTCTGAGACACTGTTGTTATGATAATAATGTTCATTTTACAGTGACATCATTCGCTACCTCTAATAGAGGTATATACACAGCTTAAACTTCAACACTCCAAGATTAACCACGTTAAAGCACGCTGACACCATTTAGACATCGACTCCCTCCCATTTCATGCTTCAGTCAATGAAAAGTGTATCCTCTCCTCTTAGCAGCTAGAGGAGAAGGACTCGGGAGACAAACAAATGTTGTGGAGCTCGTAGAGTTGATACTGCTCAGATACTTGATGTGATCTGTGTTTTTATCTGTTTAGAACATGTGATCGGTCTGCATAACCCCAGAGAAGACATGGTTTTTGTCTGAACTGAGAATCAAGCTATACTGTGGTATTGAATGAATACTTGTTTCTGATTGGCTGGAAGGGAGTTCTAGAATGGATATTAAAACCAAATAACTGAACAGTTGGAAAAGATATTGGGACACCTTGAAATCGTGATGCAGTAAGCGCCTACACATGCAGACTGTACTGTCTTGTTTTGCACACTTTGTACAAAATAATAAAATGCAGTACTACAGGATATTTCTTAAGGTAGCTCTTTATTAGCTAGCTATAACTGGCATGTTCACGTATCGCCAACCAGGATCAAACTGCCCATGACCTAACCATTTGGGTGGTCTTAACCAATCATAGCACAGTATGATATGGCGGTAAAATGCATCCAATTACAATTCAGTATGTTTACACATATGAATATTACATCCCCCTTCTTTTAAAACAAAAGAAACATGTTTACATGTTCTAAGTGTTTCTTTTCGATACATACTCTGTAGGTTGAACTCACGGTATGTAACCGTTTATATTGCCTACTACACCAACTGAATCAACATAAACTCTGAAACAATAATCCAACATTCTGTTACTTTTCAAACAAGGGATTCTCAGCAACTAAGCTTTCACTGTAGAAATAACATCTTAACATTTCAAACAAATACAAGTGAACTTTCAGTAACAAGTTTACAGTCTGGAACTCTTTTAGGGCAGCGATCCGCCTACACCCTTTGACATTTCACAGGTCTAGGACAGCTCTGGGCTTGACCTCTCTTCCTGACCTTGTGTGATATGATGCCGAGCATGCTTCTGTGTCAGTCAACAGTTCTTGTGGTGTTGCAGGTAAGTATGGTGTATGTTGTGCTGTGTGTGTGTTTAGTCTATCACGTTCTCTTTCGGGGGAACAGTTCATCTCATCAGTGTGTTGTTCTTTTGTGTTCAGTAGGTGACGATGATTGCAGCGGTACACTGCTCCTTCTGCGGTGCGGACGTGATATGAACGTTCAGTGTCAGCTGGCTGGATGACGACTGCTGGCTTCCAGAGGCCATGCTCCTGGATTCTAACTGACTCTCCGTCCATCAGTGGTGGCAGTGGTCTAGCTGACCTGTCGTAGTATCGTTGTTGTTGTCTCTGTGCACGTTTTTCATGCATTTCCTTGAAGCTGACGACCTCAGGTTGCAGCTGCTGGTTGGTGCTGGGAAGGATTGAGCGAAGCCGGCGGCTCATCAACAGCTGGGCTGGTGATTTGAAGTTGTCAACTGGAGTGTTGCGGTATTCAAGGAGACTGAGGTAGGGGTCTCTCTAGTCTGCTTTTGCTTTGTCCATGAGTGATTTAGCAATCTGCACTGATTTTTCAGCAAGGCCATTACTTTGAGGGTAATGTGGGCTTGTGGTGACATGTGTAAACTCCCATGCTTTTGTGAAGGATTCAAACTCAGTTGATTTGTAACAGGGCCCATTGTCAGATATTAAAGTCTCTACAATGCCATGCCTGGCAAAGCTGTATCACAGCTGCAGATGTGGCGCTGTGAAGCTTGTCTAGTTCGAAGTATCTGCTGTAGTAGTCCACTGTTACTATATAGTCCTCGTTGTTCCAGGTGAACAGATCGGTTGCCACGACCTGCCAGGGTGTAACGACGTTCGTCTGTAGAAGGAGAAGCGGACCAAAAAGCAGCGTGGTGGTTACTCATGTTTCTTTAATGGAAAATGAACGATACATGAAATAACTTAAATCTACAAAACAACAAACGGAACGTGAAAAACCTATACAGCCTATCCTGTGACAACAAACACAGGGACAGGAACAATCACCCACAAACACACAGTGAAACCCAGGCTACCTAAGTATGATTCTCAATCAGAGACAACCAATGACACCTGCCTCTGATTGAGAACCATACTAGGCCGAAACATAGAAAAGCCCCAAAACATAGAAAAACAAATATAGACTGCCCACCCAACTCACACCCTGACCATACTAAATAAATACAAAACAATGGAAATCAAGGTCAGAACGTGACACAGGGTCAGTCTGGGATACAGTGAGGTAACATTGGCTCTTTGGTGTTTGAGGGGTGTAGTTCAAGACATATGGCGCATTTAACAACAATGTCCTCTATTTGTTTGCACATTCCGGGCCAACACAAAATGTCCCCTGCTCTTTGTTTGCACTTTTCCATGCCCATGTGTCCAGCATGGATCTCTGAGACTGGTAGGAATAATGATTTTCTCTCCTTTGAAAATTATTCTGTTGATCTGTGATAGTTCATCACGATGGTTCAGGAATTCTGAGACATGCATGCCCATGCCTTCACTGAGACTGCTGTCCTTATTGGTAAGAAACTTCCTGGAGAGTGTGTCTGCGACAGGGATGTCTTTGCCTGGACGGTGAGTGATTGTGAAGTCGTATTTTTGTAGTTGAAGGATCATTCTCTGTAGCCTTGGCGGGGCAGCGACTAGTGGTTTCCTCATGATTGACTCAAGGGGCTTGTGGTCGGAATCCACAATGACTTGTCGTCCATATATGTACTGATGGAAACATCTACATTCGAACAGAATGGCGTAGAGCTCCTTTTCGATTTGAGCATAGTTGATTTCACAGTCTGTGAGAGATTTAGAAGCGTAGCCGATGGGCTTTCCTTCTTGCAGTAGCACTGCACCTAGTCCATACTTCGACGTGTCCTCTTGGAGTCTGAGCTCTTTGTTGGGGTCGTAGTAGGCAAGGATTGGTCCTGGTTCTCTTGTGATCAAGTCTTTCACATTCTGGAAAGCAATGTCGTGTTGCTTGTCCCAGAGAAACTCACTGGACTGCTTTAGCAGTTGACGCAGGGGTGCATTAGCATTGGAGAGGCTGGGTGCGAACTTGGCTAAGTAGTTGACCATGCCAAGCACTGTTTCCAGCTCTGCACGGTTCTTTGGTGGCTCCATTTCTTTTATGGCTGAGATATTCTGTGGATCTGGCTTGATTCCATTTGCTGTGAGAAGATGTCCGAAGTAGCTGACTTCTGTAGCTCCGACTGTGCTCTTCTCGGGGTTGAGCCGGACTCCTCTCGCAGCATCGTGCGGAGGTTTCGGTCGTGCTCCTCTTTGGTTCGACCATAAACAAGGATGTCGTCCACAATTGCCACAACTCCGTCAAGGCCTTCGTACACTTTGTCGATCTTTCGCTGAAACTCGTCTTGGGTTGAGATAATCCCAAAAGGCCAAACGGTGTGTTGAATGTTGTGAGCTTAGATGACTCTTCTGTGAGCTTGATAGCCCAGTAGCCTGATCTAGCGTCCATGACACTGAAGTATTGTGCTCCCGCTAGCTTGTGTGTGATGCCATCTAGCATCGGTAAAGGGTAATGGGGGCGTTTGATAGCCTTGTTCAAGTCTCTTGGGTCGAGGCACACTCGGAGCTTGCCTGTGCGTGGTTTCCCTACCACCACTAACGCGTTTCCCCAGTCAGTCGGTTCTGTAACCTTGGTGACTATGTCAGATTGCTCCATGCTCTCCAACTCTTTCTTCAGACGGCACGGAGAGCAAGGGGAATCTTTCCCGGTGGGCAGACCACAGGGGTTGCGTCTGGGTCAAGGTGAATGGTACATTCTCCTGGGAATAATCCTATTCCTGTAAAAACATCAGCAAACTCCTCCAGTACATTGCCTGTCTCTACTGGTGCTGTCACTGATAAAACTAGCTTGATGAGGTCCATGTCTAAGCATGCTTTAAGACCTAGCACTGCAGGTGCTCTGGTGTCAACAACATAAAAGTCCAACATCATGTCACTTTCCTTGTATTTGCATTTGAAAGTGCATGTGCCTTTTACTGGGAGCTGTTCACCACCATAACTAGTCAGTCTGCACGTGGTGGGCTGTAGCTCACATTCAGATGTCAAGCTGCGGTACTTATTCAGAGGAATAATGTTTACTTGTGCACCAGTGTCTAGTTTGAACTTTAGCTTTGTGCCTTGTGTTCCTATCTCAATGTCAGCAAAGGCTTGCTCCATCTCTGATATTTGACATTTCTGTGTCACTGAATCAATAAACAGTTCATCAGCGTTTAACTCTTTGATTGACATTTCATCTTCACTCACTGTGTGTACTGTTTTTCAACGGTAAGCTCTGCAAAGTGATTCCATTTTCCACATTTAGTACACTGTTGTTAGCTGGGCAATTTCCTTGTTCGCCATGTACTTTGTATCCACAATATCCACATGTTTTGGGGCGTTTTGTTTTGAGTCTGTGTAGCTCTGTTTCTAAAATGCGCTCTCTGTGCACCAGAGGTGTGCTTTGATGTCTGCCTGACTGCGTGAGCTGCTTGTTCACGTGATGCGCTCGTGCTACCGAGCTCGTGAGATCTGGCTATGTTGATAGCTTTGTCCAGCGTTACCTCAGACTGTGAGGATTGAAAATATGCTTGGACTATCATGAGGGTGTCTGTGTATGTTAAAAGCAACATTTTGCAACATATGATGTGACTAGCGGAAAGGCTGTGGCTGGCCTTGAGGTATAGGCAGCTATCATGAGTTGTGGGAGACACGTAGGCAGTTAAACAGACTGTCTTTTGTTAGAACTCAAACTTAGCAGTAACAAGAACCAGCAACAACTACACCTGCCAATGGGAGCGCCCGGGGGCTGGGACCAGTTGGGGTGCCAACAATCAACATAGATTGAGTAAGTTTAAACCACACTTGATCTCTACTCTGACAGGCCAGCTCGGAAGCAGGAACTACTACTGTCAGAGTATTTAAAGAAGATATCTTTAGGGTGTTGGCCAGTTCTCTGTTTGCCCTGCGAGGTGTGACAGAGAGTCCGTATATACGAAAATTGCATTTACCACTTATTTCTTAGCTAATAAAAAATACATAGCATAAAATCGGGGACTCAGTGTCATACTTACAAGACCCAACATTCAAAAGTTTCTCTCTCACTCGCGGTGAGTGTATTCCAAATACAATACAGTCCCTGACCATCTCATCATTGTTTGCATAATCACAGTCTTTCACAAGCAGACGCAGCTCTGTCACAAACTGTTCAAAAGACTCGCTAGCTCCCTGTACTTTCTCATGGAATTTGTACCTAGCGAAAATCGTATTGGTCTTCGGCGCAACATATACTTCAAAACGATCGTAGTATGTTTTCAGTGCCTTTGATTCAGCCTCGGTAAGTGTCCATGTGTTGTAAATATCTTTACCCATTTCACCGATCCAGAGGAGCAAGTAGCTGCATTTTCCTCTTCTCCTCTGTCCTTCAGAGGACCCGTGAACATTAGCTCCACATGCTGTTTGTACTTACGCCATGCATCGGGTAAGTTTGTAGACTCCCAGTCCATTCGAGGTGAAGGAACTCCAGTAAGATTCATCTTGTAAGACCTTTTACTCTGACACCATGTCTTGTTTTGCACACTTTGTACAAAATAATAAAATGCAGCACTACAGGATATTTCTTAACGTAGCTCTTTATTAGCTAGCTATAACTGGCATGTTCACGTATCGCCAACCAGGATCAAACTGCCCATGACCTAACCATTTGGGTGGTCTTAACCAATCATAGCACAGTATGAAATGGCGGTAAAATGCATCCAATTACAATTCAGTATGTTTACACATATGAATATTACATGTACTTGCTGCAAAGTTGCAGAAAGCCAAACCAACAACCACACAAACCGACATTGGATACATGAATATAATATATCCTTTGTAATCCTGATTATAACCAACCTCAATCATGTTGTTTGATTCATGGTCTTCCTCTTTCTGAAGGTCCTCATCATCCGACTCATCAATGATCAGCTCATTAGACAACAGAAGACCGGGCAACACAATGATAGCCAAGTTGCTTTAAAAATTGTCCTCGTTAAGTGCTTATATAACTCTTAAAATGCAATAGATATCTACACAACAGGTCTGCAATGATAGTCCAAATATTTCTAATGGTAGTCTCTCTCTTTTCAGTGGGGATTATCTTTGTTCTTTGAAATGGTAATTTCAGCCAGGGCCAGTAGCTAATTAGCAAGCCCTTGAACCTGGACATTCATTGTATGATGGCGTATGGATTTGCCCTCTTTTGACAGAGCCATGCCATATGGAGTAGGTATTGTTAACCGGTAATTAGCTTAAACCGTTTTTGAAGATTGTTCAAAAGGAAAGGCCCTTTTTAAGAAAGAGAAAAAAGATTCATGATATATTTGAATCACCTGAGTAGAAATCCTGGAATTTCACTCACATGTAATGTAAACGGTCAAAGAAAATATCCGTGGTTATATAAGGGAACTCTGTTTTCAACATTTTAACGAGATGTATTTACCTTAATTTAATTGAAGCAGTACCCAAGAAAGATTTCATCCAAACTACCCTGCATGCACCATTTGTTTCTTCAATGCGGAAATCTTGAAAATGTTCTTCTTCAGGATCCTTTCTCGTTTTTTATGTTTGATCATGTGACTGCCGAGTAGGCTGCCTTCATTGGCCTGAGCATGGTAACGCCATACTAGTTTGTCCGCCGCCCATCGGTGCCCGTCTTCGACCACGGCGTTCATTAGAGGCAATCAGCGGCCCTGTCACCGAGCACACCGATTATCGAGCGAAGCACTTTACCTGCTGACTTTGTGTGTATAACTTTATAATTTATTCGGTGTGCCCCGCGCTATTGACACAAAACGTGGCAGGCTGATCAAAGGGAGCCGTTCAGCAGGTTGGACAGGGCCACGAAGACAGGGTCTGTAGCGCTAATCATCTTCAAACGCTTTCCCCAATTTCACTGGGAGCGATGCAGCAACTCCCCAGCAAGTCCCCCCTATCGTTCCTCCCCCCACGGAGGTAATTGTGCCTGGCTAGTTGGCTGACAGGTGTCAAGTGCCCCCTCCTCATCTCATTCATCACGCTAAGCAGAGAGGAAAATCCTCTTCACCTGCAAGCCCCTTCCAACTGACTTACTCAGAGTTAGACTTGTTACCTTTGGTGGTGTTTGAGCAGAGTGGTACCGTGTGTGTGTGTGTGTGCGCGCCATATGCTTCCATGCTATAGCACTGTGTGAAATCCCTGTTTGAAATCAATGTTCAGCCTTTCAGTTGCTCTCTGAATGAGGTCAGTTCAACCATGTCAATCCCCTGATGAAATAGGGAAATATGGTGGAGAGCCTGCATTGACCTAGCGGAGATATACAGGAAGCTCCCAAATGCTGTGCTACAGTTAGTGAAGCTTTGAAGCTCCAGCCCTGTATATGCTGAGTTAATCACAGCTGGCGAGAGGTTGATGGGTGACTGGGTGAACACCCAGATTGATGTACAATGGGGGGTTACCACAGTGCCACTGGCATGCAGGCCAATCAGGGCTTGGCACAGTGGCCAAGTAACCTCTGACCCCTAAGAGGATGCTAGGAGACATGGAAGGGAAGCTCAGCCAGAGAGAGAAAGAGACAACGTTGGAGAGAGAGAGAGAGGGAGGGAGAGAGAGCGAGCGAGACCACACCCTTCTCACAGTGAGTGCCTGCCTAAGCAGAACCACATAGGGACCTGCCATAGACACGGCTCTCACACACACCCCAGTCATTAATTCCTGCTCTGCATCTCCACACCATGTAATATTTATAGGTCACCGCAGCTTTGTATTCACAAATGGAAAAGTGGAGAGGGGGAAAATGAGAAAGACACCATACCTCAATCAATGCTGTGAAAAGGGTTCAGCTTGTCGTAAACTGTTGTTTTTTTTGTCTAAGCCAGTGCTCAGGCAGCAATCTTTCCCTTTGGCTTCTTAAAAGCAAGTGTTTTGTGGGGAAGATTCAAGAGTTACAGACAAGGCTGGTAGCTAATTTAACCCCTCTAGTGTGGCATAGGCTAACTATGCCAGGATATATTATGACTGTGGTGCAGTCAGAATTTGCACAGTTGACAAAATTGTATTGAGAAATGAGAATCCCCCAAAATTGCATTAGGCAACGTTGTAAAATGGCATATTGAAAAATCAAATTTTGTGATTGAATTACGTTGGATTCGGAGCGTGTGCTCACATTCAAAACACCTCACTCTATGCTAATTCATTCACATCTATACTCTAAACACCCTCAGAAGATTCAGAATAATGAACTCGAGGGGCAGATCCCTCAGAGCACCTGCCCCTTTGCCCTCCTATGAAAAAGTGCCCTCGTAGCTCGTGGATTTAAAAAATAAGTTTTACATTTTATTTGAGTCTCTTTTCAGTCGTTATTTTAAATGTAACATTCCGAATTGCACATCAAACTAGCTAATTTCATCAGCTCTTCAATCTCTGAAAAACTTACCTCCCCTGCCCTACCGCCCCAAAAGTGCACTTGTCTGATTTGCGTGCCGTGGCTACGGGGATGCCGGGCAGGGAGATTGAAATACTGGTAGGAGGCTACTTTTGAGTTGGATTTGTCATGTGTGTCTCTCACTGCTTGTTGATAAGAGGCAGATGTCAGCAACTGAACAAACTCAAATCAAGTCAAACAAGTTTATTTCGACAGCATAGCTAACTAGCTAGCTAGCAGATGTACATCATCATTCGCTATGATCAGCTGATGTCAATAATCTCTCATCGTCTCTAGGCCTAGGATTCACTGGCAATACCTCCCTAAAATGTGTGATGAGTGATTGCTTCAAATTTTATTGTCAAGTACAGTGAAATGCCTGAGCGTGTTGACATTGCAGAAAATAAATAGGCCAGTAAATGTTGACATTTTGGCTACAGAGGCAGTTGTTATGAATTTTGAGTTATGAATTATGAAATTCAATGTTTTTTTCCCTATTATTTACTTTTTTTTGTGCACGGCCCTGTATAAGACCCATGATGCAATGGGTGTGAGCCAATCTCCAAACGCTAAGCCCCCTGTTTTAGATCTGCAGCGGCCCCAGCACCAAGCCCTGAGGAACCCCTGATGGATCGCGGTACACCAGCCCCCCTGTAGAGATTTGAGGACCACTTTGGAACTCTAATCCACTCAAAATGTGCTGATAATTTTCCTTGCCAGGACACTCTGTGCCTGGTGTCACAAGAGTGGCCTCCCGGGAGCAGATCAGCCAATGATAACAAAGTAGCCAGATGTCTGGCGCTGGCAGGGTCCCAGAAGCTCAGACAGCGGTACGCAGCATCATCCGCTGTGGGCCGCAGATCAAAGATACCTGAGAATTACTTATGGGCACAAAATATGTGTTGCTTACTCCACAGTTCCCATTAATAACAATCTGGGTAGAATTTGTATATCTAATTAACTATTTTCTTTCGGCGTAGTGTAAAAAGTGCTGTAGGATTTATCCTCGGTTGCAGCAGATTTTTTTTCCTGCACGCGAACGTGTGTCGACAACAGGAAGTCGGATATAGGGAGCAGCTCCCCCACCTCGTCAGAAGGAGCCAGATCAGCTTTTAATGCCGATCTGAGGCTCCGGAGCCAACACCTCCTTACTCCCCGCCACAAACAAACAAACAGAGTAAGAGTCAGCAGATTGAGCTCATACCATGGTGCGTTACATGGCCTACCTTTGAGATGGAGCATTGTTAGATGTAGCAGAAAAGAGAGGCCTCGCCTTGAAAACTGAACGTGTTGAAGGGCGCAGGCCTGTAGGAACTTCAAGAGTAGCTCATCACACAGAAGCTTAGTCTGAGGTCATACAGTATATGCATGTATTATGTCTTCTGTATTAACGTCAGTGATATTTCTACTTTCCAAATGAAGGCAGTATTAGCCCGGTGTTTTCCTGAATGTGGAAGGTAGACATGAAGGAGTAATACAGTTAATTATGAATAGCGGCCAACTGAATATTCCTAAGTTATGAGCCTGACGTATGTGTTCTTTTTTTACTCTCTTTAGAATTTAGTTTTGAAGTCTTGGACTATTTTTCCAGCGCGGTTGTTTGTGTTATTCAGACTGACGTTGAGAACTATCGCTGCCGTTCCATGTTGTTGTGGCTGTTTTCTCCTGGAGGGCCTTGCACTTCTTTTAAGGAGTTATTCCATTTATTCCATCTTGTGTGTTGTGTTTAATACACAAATGTTTAGAATAGACCCTCGGCTTTAAACGGAGAAAATAAGAAGAGTTAAGAAAGCTGGCTGCCTTGGGAAAGCATTTGTTGCTCCTCTCTGCTTGCTTCACGGATCGGAAAATAAGACTGTTTCATCTTGGCCCGTATGCTCATGCATATTCCGACAGCCTTATGTTCCAGTGCACTTAAAAGTCATTGTTCAATGGCGTTCAACCTATAGATGCTATGCATTTCTATGACGTTTGCCAGTATATCATATTATTCATGATTAAGTATAGAAAGTTGTGCTTTGATGGAAAGGAACCCCCCCCTAAACCAACCTCGTTATGAAAAGGTGTCAGAATAGATGAGTGCCGTTGCAGGGTGATCCTCGTTCCATGTTCCTGGTTCATACAAATTCACATATACATGGTGCCTCTGAACGGGCTGTCTGTGCTGGTTGGGTGTTGGGAGGCCTCAAATAAAGCCTTGAGTAAGGGTTACTCCTTCTACTTCCTGCTAGTGACCTTTTGTTTTACTCCTTCCATCTAACTTCCCATCATTCTTCTCACTGTACCATTCTTTTCAGTACAGAGATGCACCACACACATCTCAGAGCCCCCATAACAAGTACTTTCTATTGATTCAGTTGCCTTTACCTTGACATGTATATTTGATAATCCTACATTTATCATGTATGTGGTAACCAACCGGTGTATACTGTGTGCTTGTTAGTTTTAGGTGGGGGGATTGTTTGAATTGAATACAGGGTAAAGTGTTGATATATTGTGAATATTGCTCTGTTGAAGCTCAATCTGCAGTATTATCTGATTCATTCTTCCTATTTTGGATTGTATAATCATGTTGGATTGACAAGATACTGTAGTTTGTAAACTATCCACACAAATCTGCGTTCACTTTTCACCTTTCAAAGCAACAGAAGTTAGTCCACCTGAAAGGAACTATGAAAGCTTTTCCGTGGGCTTTCCGACTCTACACCCACACACGCTGTACTGAACAGCCCAGTACCTTTCAGACAGAGACTAGGTTACCATAAAATAGGTCATTTCTTCATGTCTTTAAAACAGGAAGAAAGAACTGCCATGGTGAGATCCTGACTCTGAACCTCGGCAGTTGGGCAGCTCATCACTCCTCCTGAAACGTCTCTCTTTCTCTCTCTCTCTCTCTCTCTCTCTCTCTCTCTCTCTCTCTCTCTCTCTCTCTCTCTCTCTCTCTATACTGTCGTCTGCCTGGGCCTGGACCATTATTAATGTGCACTGAATAATTTATCAGCGTAAAATTACCATGCTCTTCTGAAAAGATTTTTGCAGACACAATTAAATAGCATTATAGTGATTTTAGTCCAACTAGAAGAATTATGGCTGTTTCTTCTTCTTCTTGACGTGCTCTTTTTGGTTTTCCTTGTTCTGTAAGCTTTAGTCAAGCTGTGGGTGAGCTAGTGCTAGTTCCCTCTCTCTTTCTCTCTCTCTTTCTCTCTCTCTCTCTCTCTCTTCCTTCTTTCTCTCTCTCTCTTCCTTCTTTCTCTCTCTCTCTCTCTCTCTCTCTCTCTCTCTCTCGCCCTCTCTCTCTCTCTCTCTCGCTCTCTCTCTCTCTCTCTCTCTCTCTCTTTCTCTCATATATATCATAATATAATCTCCCTCCCCCTCTCTCCTAGACTGTGAGGAAAGGTTGTGGTCTAGCCCTGACCCTAACCGTGATGAACAGCTAATGGATAATGGATGAACTGGTATATGTTCAGTTTCCGCTGAGCAGTCCCATAATGGTCTGCTGCTCACTCTATACATAGGCTGATCTTGGAGCATCTGAAAGTACAGGTTTTCTCAGTTAGCGTCACTTAGTGTTAGTCAGGCCCTAGCTTGAAATAACTGATCCAAAGCCTGGCAATTGTACAGAAAAAACATGACCTTTTCTCAGTCTTTCGATTCTATTGATAATTTAAGCAGTTTTGTCTTATAAAATGATGACCTCTCTTATATCTTCTAGAATATACTTCTAGAAGATTTGGTTGTTGGTCTGACGTATTCAGAGAACACCTTTAGACAGGTGGAATATTCTCTGACTGGCCAGGCCCCCACCTCCACTCATATCCCACGTGGACAACTGTCCACATCTCAACCACCGGGCCCAACAATTGGCAGTAATTGGCGTGTTGCCAGGTCCTGGGAGAGATCTGAGAGCGCACGGCGAACGGCACGCGGGCACGGACAGGTTGCCCTCTCCACCAATTAGAGAGTCTCTCCCGTGGGGGCGGGAGCTGTTGGGCTAGAGGGAGGTCTACCGCTACCTTGCTCTCCCCTTGATCAGGATGTTGTAGAGAATGGAGAAACCTCTCTCTCTCTCTCTCTCTCTCTCTCTGTCTCTCTCTCTCTCTGTCTGTCTGTCTGTCTGTCTCTGTCTCTGTCTCTCTCTTTCTCCCTATCAATTCAATTTAAGGGATTTATTGGGATGGGAAACGTATGTTTACGTTGCCAAAGCAAGTGAAATAGATAATAAACAAAATTGAAATAAACAATAAAAGATAAACAATACACATAACACTTCCAAAAGTTCCAAAAGAATAAAAACATTTAAAATGTCATATGATGTATATATACAGTGTTGTAATGATGTGCAAATAGTTAAAGTACAAAAGGGAAAATAATCTAAACAGAAATATGGGTTGTATTTACAATGGTGTTTGTTCTTCACTAGTCGCCCTTTTCTTTTGGCAACAGGTCATAAATCGTGTTGCTGTGATGACACACTGTGGTATTTCAACCAGTAGATATGGGAGTTTATCAAAATTGGATTTGTTTTCAAATTCTTTCTGGGTCTGTGTAATCTGAAGGAAATATGTGTCTCTAATATGGTCATACATTTGGCAGGAGGTTAGGAAATGCATCTCAGTTTCCACCTCATTTTGTGGGCAGTGTGCACATAGCCTGTCTTCTCTTGAGAGCCAGGTCTGCCTATGGCAGCCTTTCTCAATAGCAAGGCTATGCTCACTGAGTCTGTACATAGTCAAAGCTTTCCTTAAGTTTGGGTCAGTCACAGTGCTCAGGTATTCTGCCACTGTGTACTCTCTGTTTAGGGCCAAATAGCATTCTAGTTTGCTCTGTTTTTTTTGTTAATTCTTTCCAATGTGTCAAGTAATTATATTGTTGTTTTCTCATGATTTGGTTGGGTCTAATTGTGCTGCTGTCCTGGGGCTCTGTGGGGTGTGTTTGTGAACAGAGCCCCAGGACAAGCTTGCTTAGGAGGCTCTTCTCCAGGTTTATCTCTCTGTAGGTGATGGCTTTGTTATGGAAGGTTTGGGAATTGCTTCCTTTTAGGAGGTTGTAGAATTTAACGTCTCTTTTCTGGATTTTGATAATTAGCGGGTATCGGCCTAGTTCTGCTCTGCATGCATTATTTGGTGTTTTACGTTGTACAAAGTGGATATTTTTGCAGAATTATGCATGCAGAGGGTCAATTTAGTGTTTGTCCAATTTTGTGAATTCTTGGTTGGTAAGCGGACCCCAGACCTCACAACCATAAAGGGCAATGAGTTCTATGACTGATTCAAGTATTTTTAGCCAGATCCTAATTGGTTTGTCGAATTTTATGTTCCTTTTGATGGCATAGAATGCCCTTCTTGCCTTGTCTCTCAGATCCCTTCACAGCTTTGTGGAAGTTACCTGTGGCGCTGATGTTTAGGCCAAGGTATGTATAGTTTTTTTGTGTGCTCTAGGGCAACAGTGTCTAGATGGAATTTGTATTCCATTATTTTTGTCTTACTGAGATTTACTGTCAAGGCCCAGGTCTGGCAGAATCTGTGCAGAAGATCTAGGTGCTGCTGTAGGCCCTTCTCTCTCTCTCTCTCTCTCTCTCTCTCTCTCTCTCTCTCTCTCTCTCTCCACCTCCTACCCTCCTTCCTATAGTGAATTCAATAGGCTCAGCCTGCTACTGACAGCCTTCTGTTCTATACTGTCTGACAGTCTGGGCCACAGTTTGAGGTGTTCTCAACTAACTGACTGTTAGGACATACTGTACCTCCTACGGAAAACCCTACTACATTGAGTTCTCTGCTGCTATTTCCCAGACCTAGTAATAGCTGTCTCTTTCCCATGTGTGCCTGTGGACCCACATACAACACAATCAGGATTTACAGACACAACAAAGTTCCTATTACTGTGATTGGTTGATGCTAGGTTGATGCTAGGTTGATGCTGGGTTGATGTTGGGTTGATACCCTTTTCTCTCTCTGAGTTTCTAGTTTGTGTCTCCAGGCATTGTGCTCCTTCTTTATTTGGGGAATAGAAGGCTTTGACACGAGGATCGCTAGCTAGCGAGTCTCGGGTGTGAATAAAGACGTGGTGCGGCATGCGGCCATACAAGGTGGCAGGGGACCAACCAGAGCAAAGGATCATAGGCCCAGTGCAGGCTGGGTAATGCGGGGGGGAGCACCAATGCCACTGGGAGGCCTGGGGAAACCCTCCTTGTGATCCCCCTTCTCTCTGTCCTCCTAGAAGGCCTCTGTTTCTCTGCATTTCACTTTTGAAGTCATGAGGAGGTTAGGAGATTATTCCTATGCTCAGAAATACAGTATGTGTCAGGCTTCTACTGTGTTGTATTGTGTGTCAAGCTACAGGTAACTGACAAAATAAAGGAAATGCCAACAAATATCTAGAACTCTATTGGAGGGATGCGACACCATTCTGCCACGAGAAATTCCATAACTTGGTGTTTTGTTGATGTTGGTATAAAACGCTGTCTCAGGCGCTGCTCCAGAATCTCCCATAAGTGTTCAGTTGGGTTGAGATCTGGTGACTGAGACACACACACACACACACACACACACACACACACACACACACACACACACACACACACACACACACACACACACACACACACACACACACACTTTAAATCCTCTATGCTCCTTTGAGGCCCCTCTTTCAAAGTCACTGAGATCTCTTCTTCTAGCCATGGTAGCTAAGATAACAGGCGACTGGGCATTTTTACTCAAAGCCTGATGGGATGTCAAATGCTTAATTAACTCTGGAACCACACTTGTTGCTTTCATTGTACTTTGCATCCCTCTTTCTCTCAAGTGTTTCCTTTATTTTGTCAGTTACCTGTATATGTGTTGAGTTGGGATGCACAATGCTAGTAGATATTGTATAGTGCAGGGAGCAATCTGGCCACCTGATACCTGAGAATAGGCCATATGACACATTTCATAATGTACAGAAGTTAGGAACATGAAGCCGAGAAATATATTTAGTTGCATTTAGATAAGCAACAGCCCTCCCTTCAATAAGAACCCCTCAGACATCATCGCTCCACTGTACCATCTCTGTTTTCCGAGACGACAACCCCTCTACCTAGTATCACAGAGTGACACAGTCGCCACAGGTTGACAGGCACGCCGTCTACCAAAGCTGCTTCTTCTTCTTCTCCTTCTTCCACGACGACCACCTTCACAAGGAGGGGCCCTCCTACCTACTACATAATGTGCTGTCTGGCCCCGGGGCCTGTGGGGAATGCGGTTGGATTATTATGTTAATGCGTGTGCCTCCTGCCCTCTCTCAGTCCCAGCTGGCCCCCGGCTGTCGTTAGGAAGTGCTTTGCCCTGACAGAGGAGTAATATGCTTTGTGATTGAGGGGCCAAAAGATCGCGGCTCGAAAAAGAGGAGAAAGACGAGACGGAGAGAGAGAGAGAGGGGCCTCGCCTGATAAGCATATGATCCCCCCAAAAATGGTCCCATTGTACGTGAATGCCTCAGAGACTAAAGGAGAAAAGACTAGGCAATTCCTATGGATTTTGAGGGTGGAGGGAGTGAATATGTAGCAGGGGTTGGGTGGTCTCTTCTGTGCGGGTTGATTTTAATTGCCCATAGCATTATTGCACTGTGTTTCATTACAGTCTTATTATTGCATAGACTCTTTTATTATGTGCTTGTGACGCAAACATGTACCTTGTCAGTTAGATGGCTGAAGGGACAGCAGAGGTGTGACAGTTTTAATCATACTGTAAGAACCAATATAGGATTGAGAAGGGATTTGATTTAGTTCATTTGGTTCATTTCATACCATGTGTAACATGTTCAATTGATTGTCTCTTACTTAAAATCATATCAGTGAAACGATCAGTACTGCAATCTCAAGGTTCAGGATTCAATATTATAGATAGTACAATAACTTCCAGTCGCTGTATGTGTCATTTAGCTACAGCTCAGTCCTAATATGAGTTGACCAAGATTAGTTGGTTAACTCAGCGTAGTGCTCTGTTGGAAGAACGATGACAATGTTCTGCCACATGGCATTATCCAGCAAATCCAAAACCGTGTCCTCTCGTTTAATCAACGTGACACTCCAAATAAATACAAATAAATCAAAGCTAAACTTCTTATTGACTGTCGAGAAGGAGAAAATCCAGGATGCTCGCGTTTCAGAACCCCACATAATTGTGTAAATATGTCAGCTAAGCAAACTGAGGAGCATCCGTCTCATCACTCGCTCCCCTTTAAAATGCTCTTCGTCTTCTCGTCTCCTCCGTCTCGCCTGGCTCATAACGCATACCCACACATTAGCTGTTTTTACTGTGGGGGCCGCCACACAGGCACACCATCTGTATCCCAAACGGCACCCTATTCCCTGTATGGTGCCCTACATTTGACCAGGGCCTATAGGTTTCGGGTCAAAAGTAGTGCACTATGGAGGGAATAGGGTGCTGTTTGGGATGCAGTAAAGGTGTGCTGAGTGTCTGTGTTTTGTTGGGGCTTGGTTTGTTTTCCTTTTTAATCAAGCTCGATTTCTCTCTCTTTTCCCATCTGAGGTGTGTCGACGCCCCCCTCACTTGCCCTCTTTTCATGTCTTCTTGGATCAAAATGAGACTCTTTGGTGAGGGAGAACCTGCGCCTTGTTTTTGTTTTTAACAGGGGCCCCGGCTTTATCACAAGATGAAGAGCATCGGCTGGTAATTGCTGGGTAAATACGGTTTGTTCTGACTAAAAACGTCTGTGAGGAAGAGGTTGCAACTCAAGCAGGTTGTTGTGCTCCCGAACAATAGATCTGAGGAGAGAGAGAGAAGAGAGAAAGCAGAGAGACAGGGAGTAGAGACTGAGAGAGAAAGGGGGAGATAGACAGATAGAGAGAGAGAGAAACAGAGAGAGAGAGAGACAGAGAGAGAGAGACTGAGAGAGAGAAATAGAGAGAGACAGACAGAGACAGTCAGACAGAGACAGAGAGAGCAGAAAACAGGCCTTTTGCTGTGCTTGTAAATGCTTTCCTTCCAGATCACTCGAGTGAATCCCCTTGTAATTGCTATTCCAACCTGTATGGCTTTAGTCAGTGTTCCGTTTGAGCAACTAATAAAAGAGGAGTACAATGGAGATTGAGTTTCATGTCTTAGGGAATGTAGGCCTACAGTATCTACTTACTGTATCAGTCGTACTAACAATAGCAGCACATCTGAGAATGGAGTGTCCAATGTAACACTCTCCTGTTGGAGTTGCAATGACACATTCAGACTCAGCGTTTATACAAGCAGCCCATTTCTGATCTTTTTTTCCCACTAACTGGCCTTTTGACCAATCACATCAGATCTTTTCACATCAGATCTTTTTCAGAGCTGATCTGATTGGTCAAAAGACCAATTAGTGATGAGAAGTGGGCTGTCTGTCTAAACACAGCCTCCGAGTACAGGCCCTGTTATGAGCTCAAGTCAATTTACATTCTACCGACCACACTCAACTAATTCCTTGTCATTATCCCCTTAGCATTTACCTCATTAATACATGCTTCAGTTAGCTGTCCATTTGGGGATTTGGGGTTGTCATGTGAATATCATTGTTATGAGACTTCTCCCTCACTCAGGTTTGGCGGAATGGGACAGAGTGACACACTTTAAATATTCCCGCCCTTTCGTTGTCTGTTTGGGGCCTTGAGGTTTAGCTAGGCAGCCCATTGTCTTCATCAACACAAAGCCGGTGTTAAACACAGTCCCGTGCCCTAATGAGGCTGGAGCCTTCAATACCTCCAACGAGAGATGATGCTGTCAAACGGTGTGACAGAAAAACGTCAAGGGCCGTCCCCGGCTCGTGCAGACCCGCAGTGTGATGTAAATATGCCAGCTCCACCATTTCACTGCGTTTACTCCCCAGTTCAAACAACAACTATTGTGTCTCTTCTCCTCTCTTGTTGTGTGTGTGTGTGTGTGTGTGTGTGTGTGTGTGTGTGTGTGTGTGTGTGTGTGTGTGTGTGTGTGTGTGTGTGTGTGTGTGTGTGTCAAAGCCGCCCGCCGTCGTGGTGACAGCTCTACGTGTTCTCTCGCAGGATCCTTGGCGGGTTGGGGCCTGATGGATGAAACGGCTGGGAATAGACTCTGATGATTCCTCACCAACATCCATCCACAATAGGGATGCGCACGTGCGCACGCACACATGTATGAATGCATGCACACACGCATGCAGTTACACACACACATCTACCCTACTACACACACACACACACACACACACACCTACCCTACTACACACCTCTCATACTTCCCCTTTATATCCCTCTCTCTCCCTCCTTCCCCACCTTAACACGTACCATCCATCCCCTTCTCTCTCCCTCCTTCCCTACCTTAACACGTACCATCCATCCCCTTCTCTCTCCCTCCTTCCCCACCTTAACACGTACCATCCATCCCCTTCTCTCTCCCTCCTTCCCCACCTTAACACGTACCATCCATCCCCTTCTCTCTCCCTCCTTCCCCACCTTAACACGTACCATCCATCCCCTTCTCTCTCCCTCCTTCCCCACCTTAACACGTACCATCCATCCCCTTCTCTCTCCCTCCTTCCCCACCTTAACACGTACCATCCATCCCCTTCTCTCTCCCTCCTTCCCCACCTTAACACGTACCATCCATCCCCCTCTCTCTCCCTCCTTCCCTACCTTAACACGTACCATCCATCCCCCTTTCTTTCTTTCCCTCCCTCCCTCCCTCCCTCCCTCCCTCCCTCCCTCCCTCCCTCCCTCCCTCCCTCCCTCCCTCCCTCCCCACCTCTGTCCTGGTTAGGCCGTTTAACACGCAGTAATCTATAGTGCCGTCACGTCTCATTTGCAGCCGCTGCGTTTTGTGTGGTCCCTCTCCCGTGTCCCATGGATCTCTGCAGGAAGCATCCTGACACGTACTTGGATTGATGTATTGGCGTTTCAGTCAGCCATTGTTTTTCACTGTTCGTCTGGTGTCGGTGTTTCACGTACTAGCCCTCTTCTCTTCCCTGGATACAAACATACAGGATGTAGGCTACTGTAGGCAGCTAGGCCTTGTGGGTCATTTTATAAGATAGGAGTTTGGGCTGAGGGATTGTGTTAACTTTTCATTGGACCAGAATATATTTGTCTACCAGAAAGATCATCTGAGTTGGTTGGGCTGAGGTTTAGAAAGCAACAAAATATTTTGGGGTAAAACTTTGGTATTTTGAGTTTTAATGATTCTCTGTTCTTCCAAACACAGTACGGCTCCACATTGATTTTCTCATTTGCGAGATCAAGGCATTCTTGACGTGCCGTCTGTGCTAAATTCAACCTCTAGAAACTTTGTTAGAGACAGAGTTTAAGACAAGAACTTTCCTCCTCAGCCTGTCAATGTACATCCCTACTCATATACTGTATGCCTATAACTTCAGGAAGTAATCCTGACCAAACTGCCGGCAGTGTCCCTTAGAGATATCCTAAGATTTCCAGCGCTGGTTCTCAACCAACCAACCAACCAACCGTTCCAACCATGGGTGGACGTGCTGCCTGGCCCACTCTCCTACCTGATGAGAAGCACTGGGGCAGATAGACAGGCTCCAACTCAGTGTCCATCCATGTCCGATCCCTTTCTCTCTCAGGCCATTAAAGAGTAAGCATGACCGCATGGTCAGAGGGAGAGCCGGGGCCAAGAGTGGGGCGGCCAATACCGCTCCTCTCGCTCCCAGCATCACAAACCAGGAACTATGGCCGACACTTTCCTTCCCAGTAATGAGCCTGGGTCCAGACTACGAGGTCAATAATTCATAACTCGACTCAACTGGGAGGGAGGGAGGGAGGGAGGGAGGGAGGGAGGGAGGGAGAGAGAGAGATAGAGAGAGAGAGAAGAGAAGTTGGAGTCGAAGCCCTCCATCCATCCATCCATCCATCCACCACTCTCTCTCATATCAGTGATCTATGCAGCAACAGCCTCTACTATCTACTTCACACAATTCAATGTAAGCCCATGTCTGGTCCGGTGTAATATGGCTTTAAAGGGCATACATCAACGGACAGGGATGGACACTCCACTCTCTCTCTTCCTCTCGGCTACTTCTCCATTCTGTCCTCACAATTACCGTGTTCTCTAAAGGAATGTGCTCAATTGATCGTGATCATCACTATTGATAACATTGTGTTTCAGGCCTAGGCTGATTGTCAGCTGTGCTCGTCCAGTTACAATGTCTACATCGCTAAAGCTGTGTCTACACAGGCAGCCCAATGTCAATCTTGTTTTCACTAATTGCTCTAATTTGACCAATCAGATCAGCTCTGAAAAGGATCTGACGTGATTGGTCAAAAGACCAATTAGTGGGGGGAAAAAAGGTCAGAATTGGGCTGCCAAAGTGGCGGAGCTGCTGAATGTCAACTCACCATTCCTTGATGTAGATGGAATGTATGGAATATGGCATATGTTGATGCTAAATTAGCATCACAGCTCCTTCTGTGGCTTAGAGTGGTGTACTACAGCGATGGAGGTCAACCCTACAGGGAAACGGATACCAATAACACCCAGGATCCTTTTCAAACACAGAGCCATCAGCGATAACTAAGATGGCGGATGAATGGTGGTGCCTGTCAGAACCCAAATTAGAAGCCTGATCACTGTTAATGTTCGGTCAATATGCATCAAACCCGTAGAGATTATTCCTTTCACTTCCATTTTCAGACTGGATTGAAGACATTGAAGACAGTGATGGAACAACTCTTGGGAATAGGCTATGGGCTGGCTACTCAGTCTCGGTCCTAGACAAGTATGGGATGCTTTTGCCAATGGAAATTTCCATATTGTTCCCCTTTTGTGGGGCTCGGTTTTTTGATTTTCCGATAATCCGTTTAGGTGACAGATTGCTGAGCTTTTCACTCATAGGTTTGACGTTTATTTGCATATTGCTAACAGTGTGTGCATCCACAAGGTGAAGAGTGAGCATGGTTTGTATATTAACCCATGTTATCTTCTATGTTTTTGATTTATTTGTTAAACAATTTATTTATTGCAATTTGTCAATGTTAACAAGCATCAGAAGACATGGCAACAAAACCATGACCCATGTCACTTCCATGTTTGACTGAAACCAGTACTTCTTCCCTCGCAAAATAGGTTTCTAACTCAAGGGTATTTCATGGTTAAATAAATATTTAAGCTTAATACCAGGATAGTTCCCCATTGTCATGCCCTGACCTTAGAGAGCCTTTTTATGTCTCTATTTGGGTCGGTCAGGGTGTGATTTGTGTCGGCATTCTATGTTCTTTATTTCAATGTTTTGGGTTTCTATGTTTTGTCCAGGTGTGGTTCTCAATCAGGGACAGCTGTCTATCGTTGTCTCTGATTGGGAATCATACTTAGGCAGCCTGTTTTGCCACCTTAGGTTGTGGGATGTTGTTTTTTGTTAGCTCTGCGTAGCCGACGGAACGTGACGTTCGTTGTTCTTCTTCTTGTTCTTCTTCTTGTTCTTGTTCTTGTTCTTCTTCTTGTTCTTCTTCTTGTTCTTCTTCTTCTTCTTCTTCTTCTTCTTCTGTTTGGTGTTCGGATTTAATAAAGAATCATGAACATGTAAACGCTGCACCTTGGTCCACTTCTTCCGACGAGCGTTACACCCATATGAAAAACGGTAGCATTGAATGTTCACATTGATAAAGAAAAGGTAATGAACATTTAGCAAATGAAGTTTGAAGACTTAAATAATCATATAACGATGGAACTGCTAAATGGAGTCCCCCAGATTGAACCCAGGTATTATGCATGTCAGTCTTTGCACCACCGTGATTACTATTGATGATTGAACGTTGTACAATAATGAAGGAGATCTGTCAGATCACCTCTAAAATACGTCCCATCAAGTTCAGATTTTTCCGCTACACTCCATTATTATTAAATGAAACCGATTCCTTCGAAAAATGGAACGGCAATAACTATCCCTGGTCCTGCACTGCAAAGCATGCTGGGTAGTAGCCACCACACTTGCCATGACGAGCAGCCGTGACATGGGGGAGACATCTGTCAACACGGAATAATGACCATCATCAAGATGTGTCCTCTATGTAGGAACCCATGGAGGAGGACGCTCACCTCTCTATTAGCTGTCATCATTCCCCAGAATATATGTCCAAATAAACGGCTAGTAATACCCACGTATGGAGCCAATGTGTCCCCGGTGAAGACTTGGGAGTGGGGGAGGAGAGAGAGAGAGAGAGAGAGAGAGAGAGACGGATATGGAGGGGGTGGAGTGTTCCTGAATGACAAATCGTCACTGGGCCTAGATGCAGATAGATATTGTGGTGGCGTCTCTCTTTCTCTCTCTCTTCCCTCTCCTTCTCTCCCCTCTCCTTCTCTCTCTCTCTCACCTTTCTCTCTCTTTCTCTCTCCCCTCTCCTTCTCTCTCTCTCACCTCTCTCTCTTTCTCTCTCCCCTCTCCTTCTCTCTCTCTCTCTCTCTCACCTCTCTATCTCTTTCTCTCTCCTCTCTCCTTCTCTCTCTCTCACCTCTCTCTCTCGCCCACCCAGCGTCGCCCTCCATTCGTCACTGTCGATGGTCCTGCTTCTCATTAAGTGGGCCGGCGCTGGCGACAACTTAATTTCCTTAAGAGGAGCAGACACCTGATTCAATTGTGTCCCTCCATTACAAGGGGGGGCCCCAGAATCTGTTTTCCCCATCCGGGGCCGTGTTCCGTGCTGAGATGAGTGATGAACACGTGGCGACCACTGTAAAAGAAATACGTTGGGCTGTGCTAAGCCAGCTCTATATTATTAAATGCTGTGGACATAATTCCATGACATATGATTCATGGCTGCCTCGCGGTGTCTATCCCTCACTCCACCTCTTCACTCCACCTCTTCAGACAGTGGACTGGTAAAAAGGGGGACCCAGGCTCTCTTTCTTCTTTCTCTTTTGCTCTCTCTCTGTCTGTGTATCTCTTTTTCATCTGTTTCTCTACCACTTTCTCTCCCTCTCTTTCTCTTCTTTCTCCCATGACCACTGACTAGACACAGTATCTCGTCTTTTTCATCCATTTCCCCAACACTTTCTCTCTCCCTCTTTCTCTTCTTTCTCCCATGACCACTGACTAGACACAGTATCTCGTCTTTTTCGTCCATTTCTCCAGCACTTTCTCTCCCTCTCTTTCTCTTCTGTCTCCCATGACCACTGACTAGACACAGTATCTCGTCTTTTTCGTCCATTTCTCCAGCACTTTCTCTCCCTCTCTTTCTCTTCTGTCTCCCATGACCACTGACTAGACACAGTATCTCGTCTTTTTCCGTGTCAGTGAACGAGGTGTGTCTGCAGAAAGCTCTAGTCAACAATCCTCTTTGTCTGGTGTTCACAGAAGTGTCTTACATTTCCGCTGTGGAAATCACACCTTTTACGAGCTCCTCGTTGACATCATAATAAGGACTTCATTATGGTCAATATTTCGTCACTTTTATACATTTGGAGTGACTAAATGCAATTTGTAAAAATAAGGCAATGATAATTGCTGCTGGATATATGCAGTGGATAGATGTATAACAGCCATGTTGAATACATGTTCCATTACATGATGATAGTGAGGAAGATGATAGTGAGAGGTCTTTGTCCTAGAATAATATTGCTAAGATTTTGTGTCAGGTCACAGCCCTCAACCTACCTACACCTGTGGACTACAGGAAAAAGAGGACCGGGCACGCCCGTATTCTCATCGACGGGGCTACAATGGAGCAGGTTGAGAGCTTCACGTTCCTTGGTGTCCACATCACCAACAAACTAACATGGTACAAGCACACCAAGACAGTCGTGAAGAGGGCACGACAAAACCTATTCCCCCTCAGGTGACTGAAAAGATTTGGCATGGGTCCTCAGATCCTCAAAAGGTTCTACAGCTGCACCATCGAGAGCATCCTGACTGGTTGCATCATTGCCTGTTATGGCTACTGCTCGGCATCCGACCGCAAGGCACTACAGAGGGTAGTGCGTACAGCCCAGTACATCACTGGGGCCAAGCTTCCTGCCATCCAGGACCTCTATACCAGACGGTGTCAGAGGAAGGCCCAAAAAATTGTCAAAGACTCCAGCCACCCTAGTCATAGTCTGTTCTCTCTGCTACTGCACGGCAAGTGGTACCGGAGCACCAAGTCTAGGTCCAAGAGGCTTCTAAACAGCTTCTACCCCGAAGCCATAAGACTCCTGAACACCTAGCCAAATGGCTACCCTGACTATTTGCATCCCCCCTATTTTACACCGCTGCTACTCTCTGTTGTTATCATCTATGCATAGTCACTTTAATAACTCTACCTACATGTACATTTTACCTCAACTAACCACATTGTTGGTTAGGGGCTTGTAAGTAAGCATTTCACTTTAAGGTCTACCTGTTGTATTCGGGGCATGTGACTAATACAATTTGATTTGATTTGATTTGACTTGACATGTCAGTCAAACGGTCACCGTTAGGGACCAGAGCACCTATGCCATTTCGAACCCAGGCAGGGTTGTTCCGCTGTTCTCCAACTGCAACAGTTTGGCTAGTGCACTACATAGTGAATAGGGTACCGTTTCAGACTCAGTCCTGTTGTTTTCCACAGGATTTAAATGGATTGTGAATGTAATTGTTCTGTCGGGCTTTTATCTGCAAGGTGTGAGTGTGTTTGATACCAACTGTTCACACCAAACCAACACAAAAGGCCCTGCTCTTCATTTATTTATCTCAGTTTCTCTTTTTTTACAAGCCTCCTGTCAATTACCCAATATGCCTTTGTGGCGTTGTTTTTTGGTCTTCCTATAGGCTAGTCTATTCTGAATCAACATCAAGCCTGTGTCTAGTTGTGTGTGGTTGAATGTGGTGTGAATGTGTGTGTGTGGTTGAATGTGGTGTGAATGTGTGTGTGTGGTTGAATGTGGTGTGAATGTGTGTGTGTGGTTGAATGTGGTCTAAACCACTGTAAACCTAATGAGCAGATCATTCATTTTCTCAACATAGCAACATTACTTTCTCTCTCTCTCTCTCTCTCTCTCTCTCTCTCTCTCACACTTTCTCTCCTCGTTTGTTTATCTCAGTGATCGCTCTTACTCCCTCCCTCCTTTATTTCTCTCTCGCTCCCTTCGCCTAATGTCTATTTGTCTGTCTATTTTTCTCTCTGTCTGTATCCACCCATATCCCTGGGCCTCCTAGACTCCAGTCAGTCAGTGTGTGGAGAGGGAGGAGTGTCTCCCCGGCACTCCCCTCTCCCTACTCCCCTCCCCCTCTCCCTCCCCTCCTCCTCTCCTCCTCTCCCTCTTCAGGAGGATCAAACAGAAGAGGACACAGGCAGGCTGTTTGAAGAGCCCACGGTAGCTCCCCTATGGGTGGGGAACTGGCAGATGCTCAAACCACCCAACTCTATCAAGGGGGAGGAGCTCTCCTCTACCCTCCTTTTGTACCCTACTGTCAGTTAGCCGGCAGCCACAAACAGACCGGTCGTTACTGTTGGCTTTGCGTGTGTTGTCTCTTGGAAATAGCTACATGTGTAAATATGTGTGTACATATCTGTCTGGAGTGCATGCAGTGTCTCAGTCAGGATGTCTCCCAAATTATACATTTTCTCCAAGTTGCCAAATTGTGTCATTCTATTTTGTTTATGTATTGTGGGCTATTTAATAAATTGAATTCTTACCCATGAGATTAACTTCTTCCCCCAAGCAAAGGATAATTATCTAGGGAACACAGGTACACTGATATAAACACACTCTCTCACGCAGTGAGGACAGTACAGTACTACAGTACATTAGCATTATAGCTAGACAGGTATGTAGCACAACTACAATACGAGGAATTTTCCCTGGTCTGTAACTATACCTGTCGTCATAACAACAGCAGTTCCTCAAAGTATATAGTCCAACTATAACAGACATATTCTATCATAGACAGGCCTGTTCTGTGTCTCAGTGATATGTGCCTCCTGGCATGCTGATTGGCTAACCCTTTGGCTTCCTGGGATCTCTGGAGCTCTGACCTGGTGCTGTCACACTGTGCTGTGCAGTCCTCTGTCTCTCTCTGATCCACCGTCAGCACTCACATATCAGACAGTCCTCCCTGTGCTGTGGACTCGCTCTGAAAGACAAATGATCTCTCTCTCTCTCTCTCTCTCTCTCTCTCTCTCTCTCTCTCTCTCTCTCTCCCCCCCCCCTCTTGCTCTGCTATCTCCGCCAGTCTGTCCGTCACGGTGAACACCTATCCACTCCTCCTCTTCTTTCTCCTTGTCAGACACAGGTGAAAGGTCTGTATCCATACCGGGAGGATAAAACTCAGAGTCTAGTTTTATTGCGGTTGTAGCTGTCGCTGGCTATCAGCATCCAGCTCTACCTCCCAGTAACCTGTCAGGAGCAGGGGATGCTTCTCCCCAAGCTGGTCAACACAGAGAGAAGTTAGGAAGAGTTTGTTTTGCAACCCGGGTTGTGTTGAGACACCAGACCTGTGTAGTTTGATGTGCTTCCCCACTAATGTGGTGTTGCACTATGAACTCATGTCTGAACGGCAGTGGTTGATATTATTGGAGTCATATCTTACATACACAGACACGTTTCGTATTTGGGTTTGTGATTCAGAGAGGGATCCTCAACAAAGCAGAACACTCTGTTTTCCACACTTTAATTTGATTGAATTCTCCCCAAGCAAACCCTCTATGACTGAAGATATAGTTCATTCATGTGGTCACGTTTCCTTACTCTAGTGTTTACTGTACAATACATTTCTTAATATGCGCTCTGTGAGAGAGTGTGTGTGTGTGTGTGTGTGTGTGCGTTTGTGTGTGCGTGCATTTAGTGTGTGTGTGCGTATGCATATGTAGTGTGTCTTCTCCCCCATACACGATATCTCCGTTTGATTTGATCCCCTTATCTAGTCATCAAAAAGGGGGCCGTTGTGTGTCCATGTTGAAAGGGGGCCGTTGTGTTCCCATGTAGAAAGGGGGCCGTTGTGTTCCCATGTAGAAAGGGGGCCGTTGTGTGCCCATGTTAAAAGGGGGCCGTTGTGTGCCCATGTTAAAAGGGGGCCGTTGTGTTCCCATGTTGAAAGGGGGCCGTTGTGTCCATGTTGAAAGGGAGCTGTTGTGTCCATGTTGAAAGGGGGCCGTTGTGTTCCCATGTTGAAAGGGGGCCGTTGTGTGCCCATGTTGAAAGGGGGCCGCTGTGTTCCCATGTTGAAAGGGGGCCGTTGTGTTCCCATGTTGAAAGGGGGCCGTTGTGTGCCCATGTTAAAAGGGGGCCGTTGTGTTCCCATGTTGAAAGGGGGCCGTTGTGTTCCCATGTTGAAAGGGGGCCGTTGTGTGCCCATGTTAAAAGGGGGCCGCTGTGTTCCCATGTTGAAAGGGGGCCGTTGTGTTCCCATGTTGAAAGGGGGCCGTTGTGTGCCCATGTTGAAAGGGGACCGTTGTGTTCCCATGTTAAAAGGGGGCCGTTGTGTTCCCATGTAGAAAGGGGGCCGTTGTGTGCCCATGTTAAAAGGGGGCCGTTGTGTGCCCATGTTAAAAGGGGGCCGTTGTGTTCCCATGTTGAAAGGGGGCCGTTGTGTCCATGTTGAAAGGGAGCTGTTGTGTCCATGTTGAAAGGGGGCCGTTGTGTTCCCATGTTGAAAGGGGGCCGTTGTGTGCCCATGTTAAAAGGGGGCCGTTGTGTTCCCATGTTGAAAGGGGGCCGTTGTGTTCCCATGTTGAAAGGGGGCCGTTGTGTGCCCATGTTAAAAGGGGGCCGCTGTGTTCCCATGTTGAAAGGGGGCCGTTGTGTTCCCATGTTGAAAGGGGGCCGTTGTGTGCCCATGTTGAAAGGGGACCGTTGTGTTCCCATGTTGAAAGGGGGCCGTTGTGTTCCCATGTTGAAAGGGGGCCGTTGTGTTCCCATGTTGAAAGGGGGCCGTTGTGTCCATGTTGAAAGGGAGCCGTTGTGTCCATGTTGAAAGGGGACCGTTGTGTCCATGTTGAAAGGGGGCCGTTGTGTCCATGTTGAAAGGGGACCGTTGTGTCCATGTTGAAAGGGGACCGTTGTGTCCATGTTGAAAGGGGGCCGTTGTGTTCCCATGTTGAAAGGGGGCCGTTGTGTGCCCATGTTGAAAGGGGGCCGCTGTGTTCCCATGTTGAAAGGGGGCCGTTGTGTTCCCATGTTGAAAGGGGGCCGTTGTGTTCCCATGTTGAAAGGGGGCCGTTGTGTGCCCATGTTAAAAGGGGGCCGCTGTGTTCCCATGTTGAAAGGGGGCCGTTGTGTTCCCATGTTGAAAGGGGGCCGTTGTGTGCCCATGTTGAAACGGGGCCGTTGTGTGCCCATGTAGAAACAAAACGGGGCCGTTGTGTGCCCATGTTGAAAGGGGGCCGTTGTGTGCCCATGTAGAAACAAAAGGGGGCCGTTGTGTGCCCATGTTGAAAGGGGGCCGTTGTGTGCCCATGTTGAAAGGGGGCCGTTGTGTGCCCATGTAGAAAGGGGGCCGTTGTGTGCCCATGTTGAAAGGGGGCCGTTGTGTGCCCATGTTGAAAGGGGGCCGTTGTGTGCCCATGTAGAAAGGGGGCCGTTGTGTGCCCAAGTAGAAAGGGGGCCGTTGTGTGCCCATGTTGAAAGTGGGCCGTTGTGTGCCCATGTTGAAAGGGGGCCGTTGTGTGCCCATGTAAAAAGGGGGCTGTTGTGTGCCCATGTTGAAACAGGGCCGTTGTGTGCCCATGTTGAAAGGGGGCCGTTGTGTGCCTATGTTGAAAGGGGGCCGTTGTGTGTCCATGTTGAAAGGGGGCCGTTGTGTGCCCATGTTGAAAGGGGGCCGTTGTGTGCCCATGTTGAAACAGGGCCGTTGTGTGCCCATGTTGAAAGGGGGCCGTTGTGTGCCCATGTTGAAAGGGGGCCGTTGTGTGCCCATGTAGAAAGGGGGCCGTTGTGTGCCCATGTAGAAAGGGGGCCGTTGTGTGCCCATGTTGATAGTGGGCCGTTGTGTGCCCATGCTGAAAGGGGGCCGTTGTGTGCCCATGTTGAAAGGGGGCCGTTGTGTGCCCATGTTGAAACAGGGCCGTTGTGTGCCCATGTTGAAAGGGGGCCGTTGTGTGCCTATGTTGAAAGGGGGCCGTTGTGTGCCTATGTTGAAAGGGGGTCGTTGTGTGTCCATGTTGAAAGGGGGCCGTTGTGTGCCCATGTTGAAAGGGGGCCGTTGTGTGCCCATGTTGAAACAGGGCCGTTGTGTGCCCATGTTGAAAGGGGGCCGTTGTGTGCCTATGTTGAAAGGGGGCCGTTGTGTGTCCATGTTGAAAGGGGGCCGTTGTGTGCCCATGTTGAAAGGGGGCCGTTGTGTGCCCATGTTGAAACGGGGCCGTTGTGTGCCCATGTTGAAAGGGGGCCGTTGTGTGCCTATGTTGAAAGGGGGCCGTTGTGTGCCCATGTTGAAAGGGGGCCGTTGTGTGCCTATGTTGAAAGGGGGCCGTTGTGTGCCCATGTTGAAAGGGGGCTGCAGTGTGCCCATGTTGAAACAGGGCCGTTGTGTGCCCATGTTGAAAGGGGGCCGCAGTGTGCCCATGTTGAAACAGGGCCGTTGTGTGCCCATGTTGAAAGGAGGCCGTTGTGTGCCCATGTTGAAACAGGGCCGTTGTGTGCCCATGTTGAAAGAGGGCCGTTGTGTGCCTATGTTGAAAGGGGGCCGTTGTGTGCCCATGTTGAAAGGGGGCCGCAGTGTGCCCATGTTGAAAGGGGGCTGGCCCAAGGAAGCAGACAGGAGAGTCTCTACACATGTACTCCTTGTCATTAGATCCAGGCTTTAATTTTTTATTAATGAATATTTCAGTAGTTATTTCAGCGAGCTGCTCATCTGTGTCCTTTTATCCTACTTAACTCCCTTTGCTCTTAGTGAATCATCTTTCTAATGATTTAATTAATAGCATTGTATCCACAGATGTAAAGCTTATATTTAATCAGCAAAACAGGTTTCAATTGGGATTAGGGCTTACTGTCTGCCATTTAAATGTGCTATAGGTCCCTGTTGGTCAAAACCACTGTAAACCTTAAGAGAGACACCCTGTTAGGTCCCTGTTGGTCTAAACCACTGTAAACCTTAAGAGAGAGACCCTGTAGGTCCCTGTTGGTCTAAACCACTGTAAACCTTAAGAGAGACACCCATGCTTAATTGAGAGAGTTAATAAATACATGTGGTTAGAAGTAATCCCTGGACTCTGTCTCTTTGGAGCTCCCAATCTGTCTCTTACTGTGTGTGTGAGGGTGTGTGTGTGTATGCCACACATGCAGCCCTGGTTAAGCTCCCTATGCCACCACCAATGTACCACGTCAGAAGCTGCTGTACTGTGGTGCCAGGTACTGTTTTATTTACCTGAGAAGCTCCTGTGATTCTGTGACTGCCATCTGTTCCATCCCAGTGTGACTGTCCCTTTGTGTGTGTGTGTGTGTGCGTGTGTGTGTGCGGTGCGCGCACGTGTGTGTGTGTGTGTGTGTGCACGTGCACTTGCGTGTGTGTGTCTGTCTGAGTAGTGTGTGAATTGCAGGTACCTGACACGTGTAGGCCTAACTATTACTGTGTGTGTGTGTACTCACACTCAGTGTGTGTGTGTGTGTCTCTGTGTGTGTGTGTGTTAAGCTAAACCGTAGCGTAGTAGTAGGGGCAGCCCCCGGTCCATCCGCCTCCATCATTTATTGATAAGGGGCCTGGAAAATACGCGGGAACCTAATGAAATGATCAACGTTGTTGAATTAGTGATGAACTCGGAGGATAAGAAGAGGCTGGGCTCTCTGGAGCCAGGCTCGGCTGCAGCAGGCAGGGCTGCTTCCTTCATTAGCCATGCAGTCTCATCACATCCTCTTTTGGTGCCGCAGAGCTGCAGACACTGGGGCTCTCACTCTCTCTCCCGGGCTACACCGCCAGGACCTGCCATTGGACTTCACTCAAAACATACTTTCATTTCATCCCCCCCTCCCTCCGTCATCCCCCCATCCCCAACCTCCTGGCTCGTTCTCCTCTCACCTGGTGCTGCCGCCGAAGAGCTTTCTTCTCAGGAGGTCTCATTTCCTTTTTTCATTTCCTTTTTGTTCTGTTGAAGGAAAGAGGAGGAGGAGTAATGGGGTGGTGGTAGTGGAGGAGGAAGAAACAAGGTGACCTCATTCTGGAAGCGTCAGTGGTCAGAGAGCAGAACACTCTACCTCTCTTTCTCTCTCTCTCTCTCTGTCTCTCTCACTCTCTTCCTCTCTCTCTTTATTTGTGTAATCTTACTCTCCCCTTTGGTCTGGGGTCTCTCTGTGGACATCATTCCTGATTCCTGGATTCAGAGCATGCAAATGATTCCACGGTGCGTTCCTCCCCCCTCTCTCCCCTCCCTCGTTCCTCCCCCTCTTTTCTCTCCCCGGAAGGAGCAGGATTAACTTCTTCTTGGAGGAGGAAGAGGAGGAGAAGGTGGGGAGCTGCAGACAGACAGATCCACACAGTCTCATTAGGTAAGCAGAGGCCAGGCCAGAAGTTCTCCACACTCTAATATGCTGCATTAAATTATTCTAATGGGAATATCTGTTGTCAATATCTAGCTACCTGCCTTCCACTTCTGTAGAGGTCTCTTCTGGCTGAATTGATTATTATTGTATTCCTTACTTGGAGAGGGAGGAATTCTCCATTTTGTTCTGGCTGTGTGGATTGTTTCTTAATAGACCTTTAGATGATGATTTAGGGAGGACTTTAAAATATAGGTGAAAATATTGCAATCACTAATAATACACTTTTTTTATTATTATTGATGATTCAGGGATTTATTTGTACTGTAAGTAAACCTTTTGTTAACATTATGATTGACGTGTTTTATTTAGTTATTTGCATTGTGAATAAAGACAATTTCATTGAATCACCAGTATTTGCCAAGTGTTTTGTTGTGTGCTTGAGTCATTTCTGTGTGTTTGTTCTAGTGTTATAAGACGCTAACTTTGTTTATTCAGGTGTTATGAGACACTAACTTTGTTTATTCAGGTGTTATAAGACACTAACTTTGTTTATTCAGGTGTTATGAGACACTAACTTTGTTTATTCAGGTGTTATAGAACACTAACTTTGTTTATTCAGGTGTTATGAGACACTAACTTTGTTTATTCAGGTGTTATGAGACACTAACTTTGTTTATTCAGGTGTTATGAGACACTAACTTTGTTTATTCAGGTGTTATAGAACACTAACTTTGTTTATTCAGGTGTTATGAGACACTAACTTTGTTTATTCAGGTGTTATGAGACACTAACTTTGTTTATTCAGGTGTTATAGAACACTAACTTTGTTTATTCAGGTGTTATAGAACACTAACTTTGTTTATTCAGGTGTTATAGAACACTAACTTTGTTTATTCAGGTGTTATAGAACACTAACTTTGTTTATTCAGGTGTTATAGAACACTAACTTTGTTTATTCAGGTGTTATGAGACACTAACTTTGTTTATTCAGGTGTTATAGAACACTAACTTTGTTTATTCAGGTGTTATAGAACACTAACTTTGTTTATTCAGGTGTTATAGAACACTAACTTTGTTTATTCAGGTGTTATAGAACACTAACTTTGTTTATTCAGGTGTTATAGAACACTAACTTTGTTTATTCAGGTGTTATAGAACACTAACTTTGTTTATTCAGGTGTTATGAGACACTAACTTTGTTTATTCAGGTGTTATAGAACACTAACTTTGTTTATTCAGGTGTTATAGAACACTAACTTTGTTTATTCAGGTGTTATAGAACACTAACTTTGATTTGTCTCCTTCCAGGATGGTCCTCTGTTGGAGTTTGCCAGCTGAAGGTTTTGGGTGAGTTATTTTTGTTGTTTTAAATAGTAACAATTAGCAGAGTGTCATTGCCTTTACATTAGTGCTCCATATTTGGACTATACAAACACAGACACAAGACTGCAAAAGTCCTCTGTAAATCCTCCCATGGAGGATAGCCACCATAGAGACAGTAGAATAATGCGCCCAGACCCACTACATGGTAATCTGATTTGTGGAGCGATTCAATTATTTAATAACAACATCAACGCTGCAGACAGACTATCATCACACCAGATTGTCTGTGTCAACACACGCCCACTCACTGATCCGAGAGGTCACACGTGTTGGTCTATCTCTCTATCCTCCCCCCTCATCCCTCTCTCTTCCATCTATTCCCCTCCCTCTTCCTATGAATTGAACTGAATTGATCCCCATACAAATGACTTTGTTGGTCCTCAAAGGGGCTCCCATCAATACATTGACTCCTTTTATGAGGGTCATCAAACAGCCATTACGGGTGTCAGGGGGGACCCCGTCCAGGGAGAGGCTGCCCAGGGTGACTGATGAGTGGGGAGGGGAGAGCAGCTCGTCTGGGGGGCCCTGCTGGTTCTGGAGGTCTGGAGGGAGGCTGGGAGGGTTGGTTGGTTATTGAGTGTAGATAGATTAATTTGTTAGTTACATCTGGTTTATTGCTCTGTTCTTCAACTGTAGTGCGTGTGTGTGTGTGTGATGTCTCTTGTGCTGGTAATGGTTTTTGTAATTGTTAGTGTGATTGACCTATTCCTTGATCTATAGCATAGTTGTTATGTTTAAACAGGGCCTGATTAGACCTGTGTCTCATTCTCCGTTATAGCCATAAAAGGACCAAACCTCCCCCCCAAGACCCTCTCCTATGCCTTATGTAACATTAGCAATTAGCCTGTAATCCACAGTAGAGCCCAGTCTGCTATAAGGATTCCCGATGGTACTGTACTGTAAAGTAGACGAAGAGGTGGGTCCTCCACCATCCTATCCCGTCTATAAGACTGCCTGTCTATAATTGGCAGCCAGTCCCTGTGTAACGCTACTACGCTAACATTCCATCATACTTTATTAGCATCCCGTCATCCAGTAAAAAGCTAATATTTTATTCTGTTTTCCAATTATTGTAAAGCGGTGGGGCTTTAAACGAACAAGGGAGGAGGAGGGAGGAGGAGATAATGAAATTAACTTCCTCTAACTTAGAGCAATTCTCTGTGGCACAATGATCATATATTCTCTTGGTCTGGGTATGATGAAATGTATGCTAATGCAATTCATCCATCATTAGTTATTACCATTGCCGCAACATAAAACACAGTTTTCTTGAACAATTAGACTTAAAAAAAAACGGTGCATGTTAATTAGCCGAGGGACCCTGACATGAATATTAAAATGTGTGTAATTGAAAGGGCTGAACTTTTGACACTTCTTGAAGGGACTGTTTGACAGCGTCGTTGTTGAGTGCTTGTTGTTCAGTGTTTATTTACACTCTGTTGGCTCTGCCAGGTTTCAAAGGCCTCTTTCTAAGCACCTGAACGATACCAACAGAGATAATTCCTTCTTCTTAGCTTTCTCTTTGATAAACGAATGTTGTACAGAAAACAACAGTTTTGTGGAGGTTTTGTCCTATTGGATGATAGCAAGATCCTTGATATCCTTTTCCATTGAGGAAACGTATATAAAACATGAGGACCAATGAGAACTCCCCAGTCTATCTTCATTAGGAAGTGGGCGGAGGAACACGACTCGGGTCAACAGAGCCCATCTGTACATGTATATATACCATTCAGACACCGCACCCTCGTCACTCATCCTGTCACCACGGTGACACCACTGTGACACCATTGTGTCCACGGTAACCACATAACCACATTAGACACAGTCAGTGAGTGACCCCTTTTTCCGTTTCTCACCTGCTGTTCATTCAGACTGGAGCTGCTTCATTTACCCTCAAAGGCCCAAAAACCTAAATGCCATTTTTCAGATGTTAATAGGCTGACTTTAAATGCCAGTATTCCTCACTTCTTATTCAGGCACGCACACGTCCACAAACGCACACACATCCCCGCTCACGCGTGTTCGCACAGTGAAAAACGCAGACACAGGTAACTGTAGGATGCCTCAGTAGGTAAGTAGGCCCCTGCCTTGTCTGTCCCTTGTTGTTCCACATGCTGGCTGGCACACGACCGACACCCTAGCGTCATCAGAAACAACACGATACCCTTTGTTGTCAGGCTCCTCTCACAGAAATTGCATATTCATGGGGGTGTATTTAAGCCTGTTTCTGCTGGCATAAGCAAGCATTGTTTTTATCAACTAGTAAACTACAGCGGTTTTCTTCTTCTTCTCTCTTCTTCTTAGGCCTCTTTGCCACTTATCCCCCTTCTGTGTGGCACTCCGCCACCACGTTGCGTTGTTTTGATGATGCGTTTCGTTTCGTCCCCGATCTGAATATCTTGGTTTAATAGTGGCTGGGAGGCCTGTGTTATAGATGGTGAGACGAGGCGCTTCCTGTCTGCACAGTAGAGAAGCGGAGAACGTGGTGTAATTCAATTGGCATCATTTTTTTCGAGGGGCGTCAGTGGTGGTGGTGGTGGGAGAATGGAATTGCTTTGAATTAGCGGGGAGCAGACCGGCGGTGAGTTTGTCTTGCAGGGGTTATGCCGTAGACTCCATACAGTTTTTATTCAATCAACAAAACGGATGGATACACACACACACACACACACACACTCATATACACACAAGTATGCATGAACACGCACACACACACACACACTCATATACACACAAGTATGCATGAACACACACACTCACATGCACACAAGTATGCACGGACACATTCACGCATACACACATACACACATACACACATACACACATACACACATACACACATACACACATACACACATACACACATACACACATACATACACACATACATACATACATACACACATACACTCTCATCTCGGACAAGAGATGTGTATTTCATCAACTGTTCTCCTCTCCAGACCCTTTGGTTTCACCCCTCTTCAAATAAAAAGTCTTACCTGTACCATGAACAACTCTCATTCTTATCTAGAAGGGATATAAAACATACTGCTAGTAACAAAAGTTCATCCATGAGATACAATAAGTAATGTAGTCGGATATTTTCAGATTTTTAAAAATAGATTAATGTAAGTCGCTCTGGATAAGAGCATAAATGCTAAATGCTAAATGATTCAAATGTATAAATGTAACGTAAAAATGTGAAACTAAACTTTGATTTGTTGACCCCTTTTAAATAAAACATACCATAGAGTGTCTCTACAATATACAGATGTAGATACATCAAACTCTGCTTCTTCCGTGATGTGAAACCCCTCCTCTGGAGACAGTGTGGCATCATTGATCTTGAGCTGGTTTCAGGTCAGGCATCTCTTCTCCATCTAATTGTACCTTTGTAAGAGCTGCCAATAAAGAGCTGGGCTGTTTGAAGACTGATATCACAGGCCTCTGGGAGTGGAACGCTAACCCCCAGACAGCTCTCTCACACGCACGCATGCACACACAAACACCCTGTCACTCTGATAGATGCTGGTCCAATAGAATCCACAACAGGTTAAACACTAGGCCTCATTAGATACCTCTCTGGCGGTTGGTGCAATTAAACAGGACATTTTCGTAAATATCTACAGTATATATTTACAAAAATAGGTGTATGGGGGATTGGCAATGATGCAGAGAATATTAAAGCTGATCTACCCCCCCCCCCCCTCCCCCCTATTCAAAACACACACACACTCACATGCACACAAGTATGCATGGACACATTCACGCATACACACATACACACAATATAAACAATGTCATTCATCTCTTCAGGACCAAATGTTAAAAAGGACACAGCACAACTTCACTGATGTGATGTTGCGGCCAGAGGATGGTGTATCTACATAAACAGCATCTTTTAAATCACTGACCTCTGCTTTCTTCTGTGGATTACAGGCTAGTCTTCAGTACAACATGTTGAAAAGGGTATATAGCACAACTTAATTGATGTTGAGGATGCAGTATCTACATGTGCAAAGTGATTTGTAATTTACCCTCAGAATGGCCACCCCATGAATTACCTTAATTAAGAATATCACCTCAAGCACTTCCTATTGATCGGCTGGATAGCCGAGGTAAAACACACACACACACACACACACACACACACACACACACACACACACACACACACACACATGGAAGTAATGTTAGACAATTACAAAGGGAAGCCATTGGTGATTTATTGAGTCAATCCACGATTCCATTCCATAATTATTCTTTAACATCATTTCTGTTTCCTTTTAATGTGTCTTGGGTAGTTTTTTACCCGTCTCTATCGTGTTTTGTATTTTTAATTTCCGCTTTTTGATGCTTTGTAACTTTTCATGCCTTGCCAATGGGCTCCAATGGAGCATTGGTTTCCTGTTTGAAAAGGAGTCATTTCCTTTTATGAGGGACGAGGGTGTGTATAAATATTTTCCAATTGATTAATATGATAAAACCGTCGGCACATCTTTGATACGGTTCCTACTGGGGTCCTGGGTATTGTCATAATGGCAAGATTCAGGATTCAGACCCTATGCGAGACATCCCTATCTGCCCCAGAGTGGTGGTTCGGTCCCACAGACTCCCTCTGTGTTTAATATTACAACACTGTTTACAGGGGCGAACCAAAGCGTAGGGAGATGGGGGTTTGTGTTCCTGCTGGCACTGTGGGGACCCGAGTGTGTTTAAGGTCATGCCATCGTCAACATCACAGATTGGTTGTTTTTCTGGTGATCTATCTTCAATCACGGTGTCGTTTTTAATGCATGATGTCATTACAGATGGATGATTATTTGGAGTGTTGATGTTTGACTGTAACTTTAGACTTTAGACTTTTCTTTATGAATGCTATATAAAGCCTTTATGAGTTGAAGTTCGTTCAAAGTGGGACCCAAACAGCTATTTAATCACTAGGCCCATGAATAGAATAATTCACTAATTCCTCTGACTACACATTAGAAATATGTATCACAGAAACTATTTTTTTAACGCAAAGTGTGTTGTGATTTTAAATGCACTTTAAATAAAGTTTGATTTCATTTGAATTTGATTTGTTTTTCTAAACCGGAGACATAAAGATGGTTAGAGGGTTACACTAAGAGTTAATCATCAGAATTTTTTTTTTCCTCCATGTCCCAGAGGCCATTGCTCTCATCTCTCTCACACACCCAAAGAGTCATCTGGTGTTTATCCTGCTAAACAGGAAAGAAATTCCAGCAGTTCCTCAAATCCACTGCTGTGACCTGCAGTCCTGGTTTAAAATACCCAACAATTAAACTTTTTAATTGCTTAATGTATAATGCATATGGACTTAGAATCTAGATGCTAACTTACTGCTGCTCATTCTGGGGGTTCCTCCGTTCAGTGAGGCAGGGGCAAAGTGTTGAGGAACGGGGGGTGAAGGAAAGTGGAACGCATGCAGACACGTCTGCTTGATTTACTTTTCCATTCCACTCTTTTTAAAAGGGGACTGTCTCCATTGAAATATTTGTCAGCCTTTTTGAAAAATATTTTAGTTGTTGAGATGATCTGACAAAGGTTACCCAGTACCCGATAGTAGATGATAAACAGAGAGAAGGAAAGAGAGAGAGAAAAAGAGAGATTGAGAGAGAGAGCTGCTGTCTGTGAGCTATCTAACTTGTGTCCTGGTTTCTCCCTGCTAGATAATGATCTCCTGAAACAGTATGTTCTCTTCTCCCCCTTCTCACTCTTTTTTTGTTTTTTTGTGTGTGTGTGTGTGTGTGTGTCTGTGTGTGTCTGTGTGTGTCTGTGTGTGTGTGTGTGTGTGTGTGTGTCTGTGTGTGTCTGTGTCTGTGTCTGTGTCTGTGTCTGTGTCTGTGTCTGTGTCTGTGTGTGTGTGTGTGTGTGTGTGTGTGTGTGTGTGTGTGTGTGTGTGTGTGTGTGTGAGTGAGAGAGATGAAAGCTAGTTCCGGGGCTAGGTGCGCTCCAGCGCTGCATCTGACTGAGACAGGTGGTAGAAATGGAGATGACTGGCGGAGACTAAAGACAATACAAATATGAAGTGAAAACGCTACTGGCACGCCTCCTCTGTTCTTAACACATGAAGACAATCAATTATTCATCCGTTTGTAGTGTGTGTGTGTTTGTGTGTGTGTGTGTGTGTGTGTGTGTGTGTGTGTGTGTGTGTGTGTGAGTGAGTGAGTGTGAGTGAGTGAGTGTGTGTGTGTGTGTGTGTTCGTGTGTGTGTGTGTGAGAGAGAGAGAGAGAGAGGAGGTGTCTGTTGCAGTTAAAGAGCAAGCCCCTCGTTGTCGTGGCAGGGGCCCAGGTCTGTCAGTACTCTCTCTCTCTCTCTCTCTCTCTCTCTCTCTCTCTCTCTCTCTCTCTCTCTTTCTTTCTTTCTTTTTCTCTCTCTCTCTCTCTCTCTCTCTCTCTCTCTCTCTCTCTCTTTCTTTCTTTCTTTTTTTCTCTCTCTCTCTCTCTCTCTCTCTCTCTCTCTCTCTCTCTCTCTCTCTCTTTCTTTCTTTCTTTTTCTCTCTCTCTCTCTCTCTCTCTTTCTCTCCACATAAAGCCCTCCTGCCCGAGCTGTTCTAATGATGGGATCAGGGGGCCACATTTGGTGGCTAAAGTGCAGCTTCAGTTATAAAAAGAAAGAAAGAGCGAGAAGGGAGAGAAAGAAAAGACGAGGACGGTGTGGGTGAGGAGGAGAGAAAAAGGGGGGAAAGCTTTGTACACTGGGGGTGTTTTTCAAAGAAGTGCAGACTCGAAGCCATTGGGAGACTCCTTTGACTTTAATCTTGGGCTGCTCCTTTGAAAATTATGGCCGAGGACCACGGTTGCTTCATTAAAAGACTTGTTCTTCTCTCTTCTTGTGTAGTTTCAGCCAGATTCTTTCTCTCCTCGCTCAGTGCTGATTTCAGCTTTCCCCCTCGGTGCCTCCCATCCCACTACTGATGCCCTCCTGAGCATCTTGACACCCACGTGTTAAGGGCCATCCACTTTGGAGTGTGTGTGGGTGTGTGTGCACATGTGCATGTGTGTGTGTGTGTGTGTGTGTGTTTCTGGCTACATATGTAAATAGAATTTAAATTGGACTTGATATCCTTCCTGTTGGCATTATGGTAGGCACCTCTCTGCCCCCTCTGCCAGGGTTCTCACCTCAATCAATTACCCACTTGAGTTTAGACGCACTAGTGTTGTGTTTCAGGTCATTTGTGGTAAATGATGTTTCAGTTAATGAGTTGTTGTTGATCGTGTAGAGATCAATGTACTGAATTAAATGTAAAACACATTTTCACTAGTGTCTGTAGACAGGCTCAAGTACATCCATGATGTCTGAGGACTGGTTAGACCTCAGGTTGGTCTCTGGTTCTTCCCTTCATAAAGGAAAGGTCACTGGAGCAGACTTTCTCTCTCTCTCTCTCTCTCTCTCTCTGCCTCTTGCTTTTCTCTCTCTCTCTCTCTCTCTCTCTCTCTCTCTGCTTCTTGCTTTTCTCTCTTTCTCTCTCTGTCTCCCTTCTTCTCTTGCTCTTCTTTCCCTCTCTTCTCTTTGCTCTCTATTGTGCAGATTAGATGCTGGGGCCGTTTGAAACAGAGGTAGAGAGGAGGGCCTGTGTGAAATGCCAAACTAGGTACTAATCGATCCCTTGCTGTGTTCGCACACTGAGAATGCACCAATCAGGGCACAGCAAGCTGCCTCTAATGACCCCAACAAGGCCACCCACACACACACATTCTGTTAAATATACTGTACACAACACACCCCATATACACACCCCACACACACACACACACACACACACACACACACACACACACACACACACACACACAAACACACACACACACACACACACACACACACACACACACACACACACACACACACACACACACACACACACACACACACACACACACACACACACACACTGGAGAGGGGATCTGTTGCATTTCTCTTTCTCTCATTGGCTATAGTATTTCCCCCTCTGTTAAATATACTGTACACACACCCCATATACACACACCCCATACACACACACACACACACACACACACACACACACACACACACACACACACACACACACACACACACACACACACACACACACACACACACACACACACACACACACGTTGAGTGGTAAATGCTTTATGAAGCAGCTAGTTGTGTAAATAAAGGTACTAGTGTAATTGCCCAAAGCCCTTTCAGCAGGATGCTACTGCAGGTTGTGATCCTCTGTAAACCGTGGGCTTTAACAGTATGCACTATTCATGGGGCACTAGTGCTGCTGTCTGCTAGTTTAAAGGCAGGGTAGGGCGTGTGTGTGTGTGTGTCAATGAAACTCAACGTTGTGTGTGTGCATGCGTGTGCGCTTCTGTGTGAGTGTGTGACAGACGTCTCACCTCGTTGGGGGTTTTAACCTGCAAGAGCTAAACGAGCAGTGACAACAGCAAGGTGGAGCTCACGGGTCTCCTCTCAGAAGGTTTTTCTCCTCAGCAAGACTGAGGAAGACGCGCCAGAACACACCTCCCCAAAATGACACCTGCAAAGAACAACAGTGACACATAGAATGTCAGTTAAGCAGAATGAATTTCAGCAATACAAGTCGTAGCATTGAATGTTCCTACAAATAATGGTGATCTGCATTTGATTTAAAAGGTCGGTCGTCAGTGTCATATTTTTAGGCGGCAAATCTGTCCAATGTTGAAATGAATGAACATCGGAAGACATGGAACGTTCTTTTGTAAATGTTTATTTCATTATGTTCAGAATAGATGTCACTACTATGTGACATTTCCTTTATTTCCTTCTTATTCTAGGTTACTGGACGACCTTAAAGCTGCACTCCGTAGCGATGAAACTGCCACGTCCGTTGTCAATGTTACAACAACAAAGACGTAACTTCAAACAACCAGCACAGTTTCTTTCTCCCTCTGACATCACAGCACATCACTGCACGCGTGACAGAACAGCAGAGTGCTACCATTTAGATGATTTTTTTTTTACCTCGTTGGATGCTCATTTCCTCAATGCAAAAACCAATAACAAATGCCCTGGGTCGGCCAGTGGCGCTGTTTCGCCTATCGCGGATCTCAGCTTTAACATGGACAAGCACTTCCTGAATATTACCATACTGTTGCTCTAGAAACCGACCCACACTGCATGTTATTGTTGCTGGTACTGTATATTTTGGACCCTAACACATGTGGTTATTCTCAACTTTTCACATGAAAGCTTCTCATCAAAGAGGGCGAGGAGCTGCGCCAGGCTGGGGTAGTGTTTTGGGGATACACAGTCAAATGTGGAATACAGGGAGTTCTTCAAAATCTTCTCGTCTTCTCGTTATAAGAATTATTGTGCGCTTAACAGATGGAAGATGGGGCCCGTCTTAGGAAAGAGAAGAAGAGCACACAGAACTCCCTAAAATTTGGACAGAGTGTAAAACGTTAAACTGAACCGACAATATTGTTGATGTGCACCATCGGAGGCTGGTGGGAGGAGCTATAGGAGGACAGTCTCATTGGAATGGACTAAATGGAACGGAGTCAAACGTGTGGCTTACATATGTTTGATGTGTTTGAGGCTGTTACATGAATTCAATTCCAGCCATTACAATGAGCCCGTCCTCCAATAGCGCCTCCCACCAGCCTCCTCTGATGCATTGATAGACACTTTGTTGTAGACTGTATGTAACTAAATCATGTGTTACATACAATCTACAGCAAACTGTCTATCAAGGCATCAGCTCAAAACAGTACATAAAAGAACAACAACAACCCATGGACACACTTTAAAATCCATCAGTTTTACATTTGCTATGGTTAGTTGTTGAGTAATTGCAGTCAGCATGATAATTGATGATTATCATCAGTGGTGTGAAGCACTTAAGTAAAAAAAAAACTTGAAAGTACTACTTGAGTACTTCACTATTTCTATTTTTGCCAACTTTTACTTTTACTCCACTACATTCTTCAAGAAAAGAATGTACTTTTTACTCCATTCACTTTCCCTGACAGCCAAAAGTACTTGTTACATTTTAACAGGAAAATGGTTCAATTCACACACTTATCAAGAGAACATCCCTGGTCATCCCTACTGCCTCTGATCTGGCGGACTCACTAAACACACATGCTTCGTCTGTAAATGATGTCTGAGTGTTGGAGTGTGCCCCTGGCTATCCGTCAGAAAATTGTGCCGTCTGGTTTGCTTATTATAAGGAATTTGAAGTGGTTTATATTTTTACTTTTGATACTTAAGTACATTTTAGCAATTGCATTTACTTTTGATACTTTAAGTATATTTAAAACCAAATACTTTTAGACTTTTACTCAAGTAGCATTCTACTGGGTGACTTTCAATTTTACTTGAGTCACTTTCAATTAAGGTATCTTTACTTTTACTCAAGTATGACAACTGAGTACTTTTTCCACCACTGATTATAATTAAGGAAGTGTCCAAACAGTGAAGAAAGACAACTAAATAGTCCATGTACTCACATCCAGTGAGGCCAACACTCACATTCCACTGTTGCTATAGTAGCACAACGAAACTCAAACTGTCTCCCCGGAATGTTTACATGAAACAGACATAGAGATGGAGGCGTCCCTTTGATCAATCAATCCATAAACAAATCCTACTGTAGCTGTAGGAGCCCTGCAATTGGTTACACGGAGATCAAACTGTGTCAAATCATCACCGCCAACCGCCAGCAAATAACAAGCCCCACCACTCTGCAGTAATGGGCAACAGTCACCACAGTCACCACAGTCACACCAGTCACACCAATCACACCAGTCACAGCAGCAAATAATAAGCCACATCGCTCTGCAGTAATGGGCAACAGTCACCACAGTCACCACAGTCACACCAGTCACAGCAGTCACACCAGTCACACCAGTCACACCAGTCACAGCAGCAAATAATAAGCCCCACCGCTCTGCAGTAATGGGCAACAGTCACCACAGTCACCACAGTCACACCAGTCACAGCAGTCACACCAGTCACACCAGTCACACCAGTCACACCAGTCACACCAGTCACACCAGTCACAGCAGCAAATAATAAGCCCCACCACTCTGCAGTAATGGGCAACAGTCACCACAGTCACCACAGTCACACCAGTCACACCAGTCACACCAGTCACAGCAGCAAATAATAAGCCCCACCACTCTGCAGTAATGGGCAACAGTCACTACAGTCACCACAGTCACACCAGTCACACCAGTCACACCAGTCACAGCAGCAAATAATAAGCCCCATCGCTCTGCAGTAATGGGCAACAGTCACCACAGTCACCACAGTCACACCAGTCACAGCAGTCACACCAGTCACACCAGTCACACCAGTCACAGCAGCAAATAATAAGCCCCACCGCTCTGCAGTAATGGGCAACAGTCACCACAGTCACCACAGTCACAGCAGTCACACCAGTCACACCAGTCACACCAGTCACACCAGTCACACCAGTCACAGCAGCAAATAATAAGCCCCACCGCTCTGCAGTAATGGGCAACAGTCACCACAGTCACCACAGTCACACCAGTCACACCAGTCACACCAGTCACAGCAGCAAATAATAAGCCCCACCACTCTGCAGTAATGGGCAACAGTCACCACAGTCACCACAGTCACACCAGTCACACCAGTCACACCAGTCACAGCAGCAAATAATAAGCCCCACCGCTCTGCAGTAATGGGCAACAGTCACTACAGTCACCACAGTCACACCAGTCACACCAGTCACACCAGTCACAGCAGCAAATAATAAGCCCCACCGCTCTGCAGTAATGGGCAACAGTCACCACTGTCACCACAGTCACCACAGTCACCACAGTCACAGCAGCCGTTAGACCTTAGTCACATTGTTATCTCTCTGTTTATCCTACAGCTGAGTTAGACAGACAGAGAGAGAGAGAGAGAAAGAGAGAGGGAGAGAGAGAGAGATGGAGAGAAAGGGAGAGAGGCCGCTGTGTACACATTACGTCCAATTGCTACCTCACACTCGAAAGCAGGCTGCTTTCTTTCAATGTCTGTGTGTTTTTTTTTTTATTCTTTGGGTATTTATGAACCATAAATGTTGCCTTGTTGTCGGCGAATAGAAAATGCACCTGACATCCCCATTGTGGCAGTAGTGTTCTTGTTACAAAGGAACCTGTATGTAGAAGGATGGTGCACACAAGGTGCTATCCCAGTGTGGGGCATTATGAGTATGAGTCTGAGTGGACATTGTTTGACATGTTGTACTGTTGCTACAGTCAAGTCAGTTACACCTGGTTGTCATGGATACAGTGGTCAGGTTTGAGTTGAAGTGTTGAGGTTTACAACATCTCTTTCTTCTGTTCTTGTTCCTAGTTGGAGCTCTACCCCATGCAGCGTACCACTCTTTTAGCCTCAAACAAGTCCATCCATCGGCTTTGTTTTAGCCTCTATGGGGACCCCCCCCCCCCCCCCAAAAAAAAAAATGTTTTGGAAGGCAAGCAGGCTGAGCGCAAGTAGAGTAGCAGACTTTGGAATCAATAGTGTCTTTTTTTTCTCCAACTTGATTTAAATGAGGACTACCAGGACTCTGAAGATCCCCCTCTTCTCTGTCATGTTTGTCTTAAAAGAATGAGTGGTGGAGGGCTCGATGCACAGCGCACCGACTCTAAAGGCCCATACTGTTACCATTGGCCTATTAATTATTCAATGCAAATAATAATTGAGTATGCGGTTTGTGCGTGCAAATTTGAGTCAAAAAAAGGGGGGGGGGGATATTTCGGTGAGGAAAATAAAATGAGATGTTACACAAGCTTCTTTCTTGTACGGCGGGTCCCCTGGGGGCCAACACTAGAACCAATCCCCTCAAGAGCCGTACACACCGTCTCGTCTAGCAGGCTGTGTGGATGAGTTAGGTTCCATCAACCTCTCTCCTCTCCCCAGCGCAATTGTAGCTGTCAACGTGTCATCAGACTAGGTTTTCTCTGAGTAAACGGTGCGCTGACAAGCTTAGCGCTACCTCAGTCTCCTCTTTAATCGCATCCTCATAAGTCTTCGTCCTCACCAACCAACCTGAAGCTATAATATAGCCTGTTTTTATGGCCAGGTTGAATGGTATGTGGTGAACAGGAAGACGCGGGACAGTTTGCATGTCGCACACCGCAGAAATAGCTGATATTAAAGATTCCCCATAGCCATGGCTGTTCTTCGGCTCCAGCTCCGACGCTCCAGCCCCACTAGAGACAGTCAATAATTCATTTCAAGGGTTTCAGCAGATATTTCTTCACCCCCATATTGATGAAATAAGAAGTCTCTCATATAACTCTGTACTTAGTCTGTAGGCTAATTCAGGACCGGGGATGGAGGAAGGGGATGGGTTTTGGGAGAAACGAACCAATGGGGTTTTGGGTTTAATAAGGTTCCCACGCTGACTTTCACTTCCTCCTTTCGCTCCCTTCTGTCTCTCAGATCTCTATTTCTCTCTCTCTCTCTCTCTCTCTCTCTCTCTCTCTCTCTCTCTCTGTCTCTCTCTCTGTCTCTGTTGTCTTGTCACTGGTAGACTGGTACTGGATAGATGGGAGTGTGTTTTCTAGTCAGGCGTGTGCAGCCAGCGGTCAACCCTGCAGCCATGCCAGGCTGACGTCTCACCACCATCTCTTTCTCATCCTATCTTTAATGGGCACCTCCCTAGAGCAGACCTGCTGGGGTGTTCACACAGACACAGCCTCAGGACTTGACTTCAGAGTGATATAAAATGGAGTGTTTTAGTGTAGTCAACGAGAGGGTCTGGACCACAGGGCCTTGACTCAGTTTAAGGGTACTAATTATGAAGCGCACATGAGTCAGAATGATTGAAAAGACTCTATAGTGAAATTATAGTAAAAATGGTTGTATCATCACACTGCTATAACAATCAATTAATCTGCAGTATGCAAAGGATGCAGTAGTGACACACACACACACACACACACACACACACACACACACATACACACACAGACGAGAGAATGAATCAGTGAGTGCCTGTGGACATTGTCATGGTGGAACATATTAGTGCGGGCGCCGGATTCCTCAGTGCTTTATGTGTGTAATTTCCCCCTGATGGGGTAGTGCTCAGTTCAGTGTGGAGGGAGGAGCTGATGTAGAGAGATGAGGGGGCTGGAGACAGGAGTGCTGCCCCCAGTAATGAGGCCTTTTATAGGCTTTAATTTGTCCCGGCTCCCCTGGGAGACTGATGGATGGCGCTCTTTATCCTCTCTCCCCATCTGTGATGCAGACCCCTGTATTTATACCCCACTAACAAGTAGCGTCCCTAACATTATGGGCTACAGCTTCTGGCTGCTGTGTGGTTCACATCCTTGAAAAGAGATAGGTAGATAGCCACACTGTCGACCTGAGTTGTGTTCTATTGACTACCTAGGGATGGATATAAGAACAGGGACTTTTATTATATGTTGAATGGGTTGGATTCGTTGTGGAAAGCAAGCAGTAATGTACCTAAGTGTGTGTGTGTGTGTGTGTGTGTATGATGTGTGCATGCTTGCATGTCTCTGTGTGTTCTCTAATAGCCCTCCTCATCTCTCTCTACTCTTCTTCTCTTCCTATTCTTCATGTGTTTCTTTTCTTTTCAGTGAGGGGTGGAAAACAGAGAGAACATTCCGCCCAAAGGCAGCTCATTGTGAATTCTGTCTGACTCCTGGTGGGCTTGACTCTAGGGAAATGAAATGTAGAAACTAACTTTAAAGTTTAACACCGGTTGGCAGTTTTGGCAAGTGATAAATATGGCCAAGCTAATTTAGTCTGAAAGGCTCGATGGACAGAAATAGCAGGGTAATGCACACATCTAACTACACCGCTTTCAAATGAGTGTGTGTGTGCATGGGCAGGAGGCTGTTGCAGCAGGCTGATCACTAGAAATAGACTTCCATTTCTGACTTTTGAAAAGGTCCTGAGACCGTCGTTATATTCCTTCCTCATCGCTCACCCTAAAAAAAAACACGTTATTGCCTAGCACTTGTGTGAACCCATGATGCTAGGAGTGCACTGCTCTGACCCCAGCTTGCTGCTCAGACCACTGCACCACAACAGTTCACAATGCTCTAGCAAGCCGGGAGAATACTTAATGCTACTTGATGGAAACAGCGCATTGTTTATAATTAGTATGTTTTAAGCCTTCTCCAAACCACAGCCCTGACCTTAACCACTTGGAATAAAACCTAAACTTAACCCTTTGAGTTGTTTCTGTCTAACCCTGTAACCAGATGAAATGAGTCCTTTAACCACAGAATAAATGCGCAGAAAATAGACATAATATGTCTAATTTCAAAGTGAAACTATGACTTCTTGTTGCAGCAGGCAGAGCTGCTATGCACACACACACACACACACCTTGCTGGCTTGCTGATGTTTGATGATTCAGTCCCTGCACAGGGAGCCTATCATTCTACCTGTCTGTCTATCTCTCTATCTATCTCTCTATCTACCGCTCTATCTATCTACCTCTATCTATCTCTATCTATCTCTCTATCAATTCAATTCATTTCAAGGGGCTTTATTAGCATGAGAAACATATGTTAACATTGCCAAAGCAAGTGAAGTAGATAATATACAAAAGTGAAATAAACAATAAAATGAACAGTAAACATTACACTCACAGAAGTTCCAAAAGAATATAGACATTACAAATGTCATATTATGTATATATACAGTGTTGTAACAATGTGCAAATGGTTAAAGTACAAAAGGGGAAATAAATAATTATAAATATGGGTTATATTTACAATGGTGTTTGTTCTTCACTGGTTGCCCTTTTCTTTTGGCAACAGGTCACACATCTTGCTGCTGCGATGACACACTGTGGTATTTCACCCAGTAGATATGGGAGTTTATCAAAATCTGATTTATTTTCAAATTCTTTGAGGGTCTGTGTAATCTGAGGGAAATATGTGTCTCTAATATGGTCATACATTTGGCAGGAGGTTAGGAACTGCAGCTCAGTTTCCACCTCCGTTTGTGGGCAGTGTGCACATAGCCTGTCTTCTCTTGAGAGCCAGGTCTGCCTATGGCAGCCTTCCTCAATAGCAAGGCTATGCTCACTGAGTCTGTACATAGTCAAAGCTTTCCTTAATATTGGGTCAGTCACCGTGGTCAGGTATTCTGCCACTGTGTACTCTCTGTTTAAGGCCAAAAAGCATTCTAGTTTGCTCTGTTTTTTTGTTAATTCTTTCCAATGTGTCAAGTAATTATATTTTTGTTTTCTTATGATTTGGTTGGGTCTAATTGTGTTGCTGTCCTGGGGCTCTGTGGGGTGTGTTTGTGTTTGTGAACAGAGCCCCAGGACCAGCTTGCTTAGGGAACTCTTCTAGTGGTTCATCTCTGTCACGACTTCCTCCGAAGTTGGAGCCTCTCCTTGTTTGGGCAGTGTTCGGCGATCGACGTCACCGGCTTTCGAGCCTCCACCGATCTACATTTCTTTTTCCATTTGTTTTGTCTGTATTGTACACACCTGGTTCCCATTACGTTTGAATTATTTCCCTACTTAACCCTCTGGAGCCATCATGGTTTTCTGTGTGGTTATTGTTATCAGTTGTCTCATTTATGTGATTCTGGATTTTCGTTTTCCTTGTTGGAAGATTCTTTTTGAGTAAAGTTACTATTAATACTCATCTCTGTGTCCTGCGCCTGACTCCGCCTTACCCACATCACCTAGACTCTGACAATCTCTCTGTAGGTGATGGCTTTGTTATGGAAGGTTTGGGAATTGCTTCCTTTTAGGTGGTTGTAGAATTTAACGTCACTTTTCTGGATTTTGATAATTAGCGGGTATCGGCCTAATTCTGCTGTGCATGCATTATTTGGTGTTCTACGTTGTACACAGAGGATATTTTTTGAGTCTCAATTTGGTGTTTGTCCAATTTGTGAAATATTGGTTAGTGAGCAGACCCCAGACCTCACAACCATAAAGGGCAATGGGTTCTATAACTGATTCAAGTATTTTTAGCCAGATCCTAATTGGTATGCCAAATCTTTTGTTCCTTTGAAAGGCATAGAATGCCCTTTTTTGGAACACCATTATTTTTGTCTTACTGAGATTTACTGTCAGGGCCCAGGTCTGGCAGAATCTGTGCAGAAGATCTAGGTGCTGCTGTAGGCCCTCCTTGGTTGGTGACAGAAGCACCAGATCATCAGCAAACAGAAGACATTTAACTTCAGATTCTAGTACAGTGAGGCCGGGTGCTGCAGACTTTTCTAGTGCCGTCGCCAATTCATTGATATATATGTTGAAGAGGGTGGGGCTTAAGCTGCATCCCTGTCTCACCCCACGGCCTTGTGGGAAGAAATGTGTGTGTTTTTTTCCTATTTTAACCGCACACTTGATGTTTGTGTACATGGATTTTATAATGTCGTATGTTTTTCCCCCAACACCGCTTTCCATCAATTTGTATAGCAGACCCTCATGCCAAATTGAGTCGAAGGCTTTTTTTGAAATCAACAAAGCATGAGAAGATTTCCCCTTTGCCTTTGTTTTGGTTTGTTTGTTTGTCAATTAGGGTGTGTAGGGTGAATACATGGTCTGTCGTACGATAATTTGGTAAAAAGCCATTTTGACATTTGCTCAGTACATTATTTTCACTGAGGAAATGTACAAGTCTGCTGTTAATGATAATGTGGAGGATTTTCCCAAGGTTGCTGTTGATGCACATCCCATGGTAGTTATTGGGGTCAAATTTGTCTCCACTTTTATGGATTGGGGTGATCAGTCCTTGGTTCCAAATATTGGGGAAGATGCCAGAGCTAAGGATGATGTTAAATAGTTTTAGTATACCCAATTGTAATTTGTTGTCTGTATATCTGATAATTTAATTTAGGATACCATCAACACCACAGGCCTTTTTGGGTTGGAGGGTTTTATTTTGTCCTGTAGTTCATTCAAGGTAATTGGAGAATCCAGTGGGTTCTGGTAGTCTTTAATAGTTGATTCTAAGATGTGTATTTGATCATGTATATGTTTTTGCTGTTTGTTCTTTGTTATAGAGCCCAAAAGATTGGAGAAGTGGTTTACCCATACATCGCCATTTTGGATAGATAATTCTTTGTTTAGTTTTCCAATTTTCCCAAAAGTGGTTGGAGTCTATGGATTCTTCAATTACATTGAGCTGATTTCTGATGTGCTATTCCTTCTTTTTCCGTAGTATATTTCTGTATTGTTTTAGTGATTCACCATAGTGAAGGTATAGATTCAGGTTTTCCGGGTCTCTGTGTTGTTGGTTAGACAGGTTTCCCAATTTCTTTCTTCAATTTTTGCATTCATCATTAAACCATTTGTCATTGTTGTTCATTTTCTTTGGTTTTCTATTTGATATTTTTAGATTTGATAGGGAAGCTGAGAGGTAAAATATACAGTACTGTTAAGATTTTCTACTGCCAAGATTACACCTTCACTATTACAGTGGAATGTTTTGTCCAGGAAATTGTCTAAAAGAGTTTGAATTTGTTGTTGCCTAATTATTTTTTGGTAGGTTTCCAAACTACATTCCTTCCATCTATAACATTTATTTGGCTTTGATGCCTCATGATTGAGTATTGATCTGTTCAAGTAGACTGTAATTTTGCTGTGGTCTGATAGGGGTGTCAGCGGGCTGAATGTGAGCGCTCTGAGTGACTCTGGGTTGAGGTCAGTGATAAAGTAGTCTACAGTACTACTGCCAAGAGATGAGCTATAGGTGTACCTACCATAGGAGTCCCCTCAAAGCCTACCATTGACTATGTACTGAGCTGCAGGAGTTGTGACCCGTTTTTGTTGGTTATGTTGTCATAGTTGTGCCTAGGGGAGCATATGGGGGAGGGAATGCTGTCACCTCCAGACAGGTGTTTGTCCCCCTGTGTGCTGAGGGTGTCAGGTTCTTGTCCGGTTCACTCTCTCTCTCTATTTCTCTATCTCTCTATCTCTCTATATATCCATCTATCTCTCCATCTCTCTCTCTCTCTCTATTCATCTCTCTCTCTCTATCTCTCTCTATCTCCCTCTCTATATATATTTCTCTCTCTTTGGGCAGCAGGTAGCTTAGTGGTTAGAGAGTTGGGCCAGTAACCAAAAGGTTGCTGGATCGAATCCCCGAGCCGACAAGGTCAAAATCTGTCATCCTGAATAAGGCAGTTAACCCACTGTTTCCTGGAAGGCTGTCATTGTAAATAAGAATTTGATCTTAACTGACTTGCCTAGTTAAATTTTAAAAAATCTGTCTATCTTGCTCTCTCTCTCTCTCTCTCTCGTGTTGTGTAAACTTCAAATAGTTGTGTCACTCTAAAATAAACCCAATGTATCGCTGACCAAGTATGTCCAGTAGGGACGATGTCTACATGTATGTGTTTGTAACTGGGAGGTAGGAGATGTATGTATGCCACCCCATTACGTGAGCATCTTTCCTCCCCTCACAGATTCCAGGTAAGACACACGCGGGAAGCTAAAACAACAGCTTTCCACCTATTTCCTTCCTCACTCCATCCCTCCTATCCTTCCTCACTCCATCCCTCCTATCCTTCCTCACTCCATCCCTCCTATCCTTCCTTCACTCCATCCATCCCTCCTATCCTTCCTCACTCCATCCCTCCTATCCTTCCTTCACTCCATCCCTCCTATCCTTCCTCACTCCATCCCTCCTATCCTTCCTCACTCCATCCCTCCTATCATTCCTTCACTCCATCCCTCCCTCCTATCCTTCCTTCACTCCATCCATCCCTCCTATCCTTCCTCACTCCATCCCTCCTATCCTTCCTTCACTCCATCCCTCCTATCCTTCCTCACTCCATCCCTCCTATCATTCCTTCACTCCATCCATCCCTCCTATCCTTCCTCACTCCATCCCTTCTATCCTTCCTTCACTCCATCCCTCCTATCCTTCCTTCACTCCATCCATCCCTCCTATCCTTCCTTCACTCCATCCATCCCTCCTATCCTTCCTCACTCCATCCCTCCTATCCTTCCTTCACTCCATCCATCCCTCCTATCCTTCCTTCACTCCATCCCTCCTATCCTTCCTCACTCCATCCCTCCTATCCTTCCTTCACTCCATCCCTCCCTCCTATCCTTCCTTCACTCCATCCATCCCTCCTATCCTTCCTCACTCCATCCCTCCTATCCTTCCTTCACTCCATCCATCCCTCCTATCCTTCCTTCACTCCATCCATCCCTCCTATCCTTCCTCACTCCATCCCTCCTATCCTTCCTTCACTCCATCCATCCCTCCTATCCGTCATTCACTCCATCCCTCCTATCCTTCCTCACTCCTTCCCTCCTATCCTTCCTTCACTCCATCCATCCCTCCTATCCTTCCTCACTCCATCCCTCCTATCCTTCCTTCACTCCATCCATCCCTCCTATCCTTCCTTCACTCCATCCATCCCTCCTATCCTTCCTCACTCCATCCCTCCTATCCTTCCTTCACTCCATCCCTCCTATCCTTCCTTCACTCCATCCCTCCTATCCTTCCTCACTCCATCCCTCCTATCCTTCCTTCACTCCATCCCTCCTATCCTTCCTCACTCCATCCCTCCTATCCTTCCTCACTCCATCCCTCCTATCCTCCCTCACTCCATCCCTCCTATCCTTCCTTCACTCCATCCCTCCTATCCTTCCTTCACTCCATCCCTCCTATCCTTCCTCACTCCATCCCTCCTATCCTTCCTTCACTCCATCCCTCCTATCCTTCCTCACTCCATCATTCCTATCCTTCCTCACTTCATCCCTCCTATCCTTCCTCACTCCATCCCTCCTGTCCTTCCTCACTCCATCCCTCCTATCCTTCCTCACTCCATCCCTCCTATCCTTCCTTCACTCCATCCCTCCTATCCTTCCTCACTCCATCCCTCCTATCCTTCCTCACTCCATCCCTCCTGTTCTTCCTCACTTCATCCCTCCTATCCTTCCTCACTCCATCCCTCCTATCCTTCCTCACTCCATCCCTCCTATCCTTCCTCACTCCATCCCTCCTATCCTTCCTTCACTCCATCCCTCCTATCCTTCCTTCACTCCATCCCTCCTATCCTTCCTCACTCCATCCCTCCTATCCTTCCTATCGCTTTCCCTTTGACTGAATAGAAATGTGGAGCGTGGGAAGAAGAATAACAAAAGAGAGCAAATAGAAAATATTGGTTTGCTTGGCTTTTTTTTCTTTCTCGCCCCCTGGATACGTTACTGCCAGGTGAATCCCATCATATGTAAGAGGCTGTGTTGATAGCTGGCTGCACATCGGTTGTAAGTAATTCTCAACACACACACACACACACGCGCACACACACACACACACACACACACACACACACACACACACACACACACACACACACACACACACACACACACACACACACACACACACACACACACACACACGCAGCTATGGGGCCCTGCAGCTTAGCTTACATCATCCTCTGATCTGTGTGTGTTTCTGGAGGAGGGCCGGGAGAGCAGATGATTGACAAACACACACATCTTGAAAGCAGACTGGCTTCATTCCTGGCAGCCACGACCACTGCGAGTGTGAACGTTCTTGCCAAATATAGGCTGCAGACAGGCAGAACAATAGACATGTTCTGAGGTGTAACAACTATGCTACTAATTGTTAATACACAGCAATTACATGGCATGCAACTTTACTCAAGAATATCATCAAGGGCCAAGCTAAACCCTATATTCGATCTTGACACATCACCCATCCCCTTCCAATCCTTTGTCTTTGTTGGGAAAAGGGGTGTCTTCTCTCCCTCACTCCTCTACACACACACACATACACACACCACTGGTTTTGGGAGTGGAGCCCTCCTCTCTGGGGTGGGTGGGGAGCCCCCTTTGGCTGTTCGCTCCCACTTTTTTCTTCAGTGTCCCGTGGTCAGTCTTGGATCCTCCAGTAAAGTGTCTTACTTAGTTAGGCCTATTGTAGCTGATTTTATGTCAAGCACCGTGGTGAAGTGGTGAATTATACCTCAGAAACACCGCTATTACTGGGCTGGAGAAATGACAACGTCTGAGATTTTAAAGAACGTGAACTCCAGTTTATTACCATTGATAAACCAAATCAATGTCATCGATGAATGGTTGTCAAGCTGTGGTATGAGCATAAAGACGGACATTCAGAAAGTCATAAAACCCCTTGACTTTTTCCACATTCTCTTACGTTACAACCTTATTCTAAAATGTATTACATTGTTTTTCCCCGTCATCAATCTGCACACAATACCCCATGATGACAAAGCAAAAACTGGTTTTCAGACATTTTTGCAAAAAAAAGTAAAAATTATAAATGATATCACATTGACATAAGTATTCAGTCCCTTTACCCAGTAGTTTGTTGAAGCACCTTTGGCAGAGATTACAGCCTACCGTCTTCTTGGGTATGACGCTACAAGCTTGGCACACCTGTATTTGGGGAGTTTCTCCCATTATTCTCTGCAGATCCTCTCAAGCTCTGTCAGGTTGGATGAGGAGCTCAGTTTAGCCGGGCGGCCTGCTCTAGGAAGAGTCTTGGTGGTTCCAAACTTCTTCCATTTAAGAATAATGGAGGCCAATGTATTCTTAGGGACGTTCAATATTGCAGAAATGTTTTGGTACCCTTCCCCAGATCTGTGCCTCGACACAGTCCTGTCTCGGAGATCTACGGACAATTCTTTCGACCTCATGGCTTGGTTTATGCCCTGACATGCACTGTCAACTGTGGGACCTTATATAGACAGATGTGTGCCTTTCCAAATCATGTCCAATCAATTGAATTTACCACAGGTGGATTCCAATCCAGTTGTAAAAACATCTCAAGGATGATCAATAGAAACAGGATGCACCTGAGCTTAATTTCGAGTTTCATAGGAAAGGGTCTGAATACTTATGTAAATAAGGTATTTATGTTTCTATTTCTGTTCGCTAAAATTTCTTAAAACCTGTTTTCACTTTGTCATTATGGTGGATTGTGTGTAGATTGATGAGGAATTAGTTTTAATTGAATCTATTTTAGAATCAGGCTGTGACGTAACAAAATGTGGAAAAAGTCAAGGGGTCTGAATACTTTCCGAATGCACTGTATATAGTCACACACACGCTATCCCCTCTCTCTCTCTTTCTCTTTCTCTCAAACACACACACACAGAGTGGTAGGCTGCAGTCATCCATGACATTCGGTCGTGAATTCACTCAGGGCCTTGTGCCATCATGTCTTCATCTGGACCATGGATGATAAGAAACCGAGAGACGTTCTGTCATGAATTCACTCAGGGCCTTGTGTTAACAAACCTCCAAACGAGCTTCAATGCCATACAACACTCCTTCCGTGGCCTCCAACTGCTCTTAGACGCTAGTAAAACTAAATGCATGCTTTTCAACCGATCGCTGTCCGCACCCGCCTGCCCGACTAGCATCACTACTCTGGATTGTTCTGACTTAGAATATGTGGACAACTACAAATACCTAGGTGCCTGGCTAGACTGTAAACTCTCCTTCCAGACTCATATTAAACATCTCCAATCCAAAATTAAATCTAAAATCTGTTTCCTATTTCGCAACAAAGACTCCTTCACTCACGCCGCCAAACATACCCTCGTACACTGACTATCCTACCGATCCTCGACTTCGGCGATGTCATTTACAAAATAGCCTCTTTTGTCACCAAAGCCCCATATACCACCCACCACTGTGACCTGTATGCTCTCGTTGGCTGTCCCTCGCTACATATTCGTCCCCAGACCCACTGGCTCAAGGTCATCTATAAGTCTTTGCTAGGTAAAGCTCCGCCTTATCTCAGCTCACTGGTCACGATAACAACACCCACCCTTAGCACACACGCCAGCAGCTATATCTCACTGCTCATCCCCAAAGCCAACACCTCCTTTGGCCGCCTTTCCTTCCAGTTCTCTGCTGCAAATGACTGGAACGAATTGCAAAAATCGCTGAAGTTGGAGACTTATATCTCCCTCACTAACTTTAAACATCAGCTATCTGAGCAGCTAACCGATCGCTGCAGCTGTACACAGCCCATCTGTAAATAGCCCATCCAATCTACCTACCTCCTCCCCATATTGTTTTTATTTACTTTTTTGCTCTTTTGTGCACTAGTATTTCTACTTGCACATCATCATCTGCACATCTATTACTCCAGTGTTAATTTGCTAAATTGTAATTACTTTGCTGCTATGGCCTATTTATTGCCTTACCTTCTCACGCCATTTGCACACAATGTACTGTATATAGACTTTATTAAAAAATATATATATTGTGTTATTGACTGTACGTTTGTTTATCCCACGTGTAACTCTGTGTTGTTGTGTGTGTCGCACTGCTTTGCTTTATCTTGGCCAGGTCCCAGTTGTAAATGAGAACTTGTTCTCAACTGGCCTACCTGGAGAAAAAAAAGGTGCATTTTTCTTGTCTTCATCTGGACCATGGATGATGAGAGACCGAGAGACGTTCTGTCATGAATTCACTCAGGGCCTCAGATCTCTCTCAGAGGACTCAGCCTTCATCACCTCAGCTCTCCAAAGACAAATTATGCATCTCAAATGGCACCCTATTCCCTATAGGTCAAAAGTAGTACACTATATAGGGAATAGGGTGCCATTGGGATGCAGGGAGAGTTTATGCTCCTCTCCACATGGCACACTTTTAGAAGCCCCTTTATTTTGAGGAATGCGTTTCAAACACTTTTGCTGACTTTTGCACTTTTTTCTTCCAGATCTTGACAGATGTAGCCTTACTGTGTATCTGCAGATATGTCTAGGCAATTGTCTTATTGTCTCATGTAGCTTGTTGGGTCACTAGCCTGAATGAGATGACAGATTGACGAATCACTCATCTGTCTCAGTGTCTGTTGACCTGTGGAAAAGGTCAAAGGGGCTGTCTTTCCTCCTTTCTCTCTCCTTCTGTCTGCCAAGTCTTTCTTTCCTCCTCCATCGATAACATCAGTGTGACAGCCACCAGACCCAGAGCCGAGGGAGAACATTATGTTGTGACCCTAAGTACCGGCCTCCAGCTCCACTTCTGGTACAGGCCCCTTCTCCCAGTAGGCTGTGTGGGTGGGAGGCCAGGCGCTCGCCCTTCATGGCCCCTGTGTCCCCGGCCCGAATTAATCCCTGTGCTGTGACTCAATACAAATGATCCGCTGCTGTCCATGCTTCACTCTGCACTGTGTGTGTACCACCAACTATGAGCAACTAGCCATGTGACTGAAGACTTAGGCCTGCTATGGTGAGGGTGGATGGTGGATCTTGTCTGTGTGTGTGTGTGTGTGTGCTGGTCTGTGTGTGTGTGTGTGTGTGTGTGTGTGTGTGTGTGTGTGTGTGTGTGTGTGTGTGTGTGTGTGTGTGTGTGTGTGTGTGTGTGTGTGTGTGTGTGTGTGTGTGTGTGTGTGTGTGTGTGTGTGTGCGTGCGTGCGTGCGTGCCTACGAGAGAGAGAGAGAGAGAGAGAGAGAGAGAGAGAGAGAGAAAATAGCCAATCAGCATTGAGCTAAACTGAGTAGGCTCAGCCCAGAATGGTCCTGGCGCACCAAACAAAGTGTCAAAGGAAGCCAATTTGGATTTGGCTTCAGACCAATCACATCACAAACCAGCTAAACATCATTATAGACAGAAAAAAAACTTAGATTGTTGCATCTCGTGTTGTTCTCTTCCGGTGGCTAGCTAGCTAAAATCGTCAGTTTTCTAAATTAGCCATGGATGGGGATAGAGATTTGGACTTGTGGTTTTACTTAATTCTATGTACTGGCCAATGACTATAACAGCGATTCTGATCCAACCATAAATTACTACATTGGGCCCCTGGCCTGACAGGATGGAAGTTCAACTTGTAGCTAGATGTAGTATGCTAATGTTAACTAGCTGGCCTGGCGTATCCTTGTCCATGAAAGGAAGTTAGGTTAGCAAGCAAGTATTTTAGCCAGACAAAAACAAAAACTAAAAGCTTGTACTGTATGACAGAGTCATAGACCGTTTAGGCAACATGAAATAGTAGGGTGGCATTGGTGTTTCTCTACAAGTAGGGTGAGTCAACATGTTTTTCTACTTGCAAGCACACACACACACACACACACACGCACACGCACACGCACACGCACACGCACACGCACACACACACTCACACTCAGAAATCAGTCCCATGGACAGCCACAACATATTTAGCTTACGTTTGGACTAAATCGTTTTTGGTATATTTTAGTTGTCATTGTATTAGACTAAGCAGAGGTGATTAGATGTTGAAATGTTGAAGTTGGAATGGGGCTGGAATAGTGGAGGAAGCTGTGACTCTCTGTGGTTCTAAATCAATAGTTGTTTAGTAGTCAGAAAATGTCGTAAACATGACCTTGCTTGACCATGTTGTAGGTCATGTAACTGTTTGCTACATTCAATGTTTTGTGGACTTCACCAGACAGATGTTGCTCTCCGGTTTTGTAATGAAACAAATGTGTGGTTGAATTTATTCTGCCACTGTGTCTTCTTATTGTCTCGGCCTTCAGTCTATATATAACGGCGTTAAGGCATATTAACTAATTACAGAGCAAACAACACACAGGTTGTAATATGGCTTTTTTTTCTGGATTGGCTTATCCAGTGATTTTACCCACGTACCACTACTGACTCCCAGGGGTCCCCATGGACCCCTGGCCCCGCCTGTCTGTGTGTGTGTGTGTGTGTGTGTGTGTGTGCGTGTGACACCCTCCCACCCCCGGCAACCAACAGTAAGTCTACTGTGGCAAAATTGTGTTAATTTACCCAGCCAGTACTATTAACCATATTATATCAAATAACTGCCACAGACAATTGGCCAGCCAGCGCCGTGACTTCATTTTAATTGATTTCCTTACATGCTCTCAGCCCGCGGTGATTCAGTTTCGTCTGACAGAATGTTTATTAAAGGTTCATTGCATAAAGAAATAAATAGATATTGTTGGGCCGGTTTATATGAGCTTTGAAGGAGCGGAGGGTAGTCGAGGGTAACCTCACTGTTTTAATATAAGCCAGTGAGGAAGAGTTTAGTTCACTTGTGATCACAGTCGGTTTCAGGTTTAACAAAGGGGCTGAAGGATTGTTGCCTTAACTGCCTTCTCTTGTGTGTGTGTGTGTGTGTGTGTGTGTGTGTGTGTGTGTGTGTGTGTGTGTGTGTGTGTGTGTGTGTGTGTGTGTGTGTGTGTGTGTATATATTTGTTTGTGTATACACCCTGGCTATGCCTAAGCAAACACTACAGTCAACAATTTAGGTAGATTTGATTCAGTTGTATATATATGTGTGCAGTTGAGTGCTGATCGAATGCAGACACATTAGCCAAAAGGAGGTGTTTTTTATGTCTCACTTCAAGTGTAAATGCTGTGAGGAGAGGAGACCCCAGGAACATTACTGTAAGGAGACCCCAGGAACATTACTGTAAGGAGACCCCTGGAACATTGCTGTAAGGAGACCCCTGGAACATTACTGTAAGGAGACCCCTGGAACATTTCAGCCCTTACCAGCTGTCTCAGTCTTACAGGCATGCTGTTTGGCCCACAGAAAATACCACTAATCATATTTTTGTGTTTGAGGGCACAATATGCTGAAACAGGCAGTGTGCACACACACACACACAAACACACACACACACGTTCACGTAGGTTCCAGCAGCCTGCCTGCCGCTCTCATGTCCCTATGCCTTGAGGGGGGAAGAGGAAGGGAGGTGGAGCTCCGGTATAATCACTTGTTAGAGGTCTGACTTGGATCCCCCAGTTTCTCTCCTCTTAGGCAGCCTCTTCTCCCATGGACCCTCTCTCTCTCTCTCTCTTGCTCTCTCTGTCTCGCTGTCTCTCTCTCTCGCTGCCTCTCTCTTTCTCTCTCTCTCTGTCTCTCTCTCTCTCAGCCTCTCTCTCCCTCGCTGTCTCTCTCGCTGTCTCTCTCTTTCTCTCTCTCTCTGTCTCTCTCTTGCTCTCTCTCTCTCTCTGTCTTGCTGTCTCTCTCTCGCTGCCTCTCTCTTTCTCTCTCTCTCAGCCCCTCTCTCCCTCGCTGCCTCTCTCTCTCTCTCGCTCTCTCTTTCTATCATTTCCCCTCTCTACCATCCCTCTTTTTTCTCTCTCTCTCTCATACTCTCTCTCACTCTCTCTCTACCCTTCTCTGGCCCACTCCGGTTCCCCATCAAGGCCTTGCTTTATTCCATCCACTTCAGGTCAAACTGTGACTGGCACATCCTCCAGCATGTATTCTACAGTTGATACAGTTCCCTTAATGTAACGAGCCCTCTTAACAACAACACAGTGTTTGTACTGTGTAACTTCCCCGTGCGGTCAAATGACTTTATAAATGCACAGCTAATGGATCATTCTCTCACTGACTAATGCCCCGGTTCATTTTCTCCTCTCCGCTTGGTCGTACGTTGCCCAGCGCCGCAGCAACACTGATTAATGTCATCCCTGTAAATTAGATAGCCGCATAGCAACATGTTCATCATGCTCAAAACATTAAGAAATGTACCTGGGGTCCCGCCTTCTCATTTTCTATCAGTGTTTTCAAGTGGAGTGATCACACATCAAGTTGATGCATGTATTAATGCATAGAGGGGAAATATGAGCTGCAGTGTAATGCGCAGATGTGACCTCTCTTTCAAAAGGTCGCTAGATAGAGGTCTAAGGATAAGGTAGACACATACGTTATGATGTCTTTCCTTGAAGGAGAAATCCCTCATAAAGAATGTGGGTGACTGGGCCTTGACATACACTGTGTATGAGTTAACACAAGTTATTGTCTTGAAGCAGTATTGTTTTATCGTTGTACAAAGTACTGGATTCTAGCATTAGACAGCAGGAGCACCTTGAAAACACACACACACACACACACACACACACACACTCAAAAGCCCTACAAATATCACAAGCCTCAAGTTTTCCCCCAACACCCCCTCAACAATCACCTACCTTACATGCTGCTCCCCCAAGGACATTTTCCCCTTAGTCCTGCATGTTGGAACTTAAAGCCTAATATGTTCACTGTACCCTGCAACCACACCTACAACCCTGTACATATGACTATTAAACACTATGCATCTGAATCTAACTTGGCATTATTTGGAATGTTCTCACCCAACGTTCCCTCTCCCAGACTCCACATCACATCATAAAGAATAGATAAACTCCATCTTCCCAAAAAATGCCCCATCTCCAAGGCATCACCGCCTTGCCTACCACTGTTCTCCCTCTAACTCTGAGAAAAGAAAATAGGACGAAACAAAATAACTTCCCTCCACCAACTCCCTCAAACAGCCAAGCGCTGTAAAAAAAACAAAAAAAACAAAGACAATGCTAATAACGCTAAAATATGAATGGCGACTTGACATCATATTTACAAATGGGCTGCGAGGCGCCCCGCTAAACCCGCTGAACGGGGAACAAATGGCGTGGAAGAAAGCCCTTTCTGTGCTCCATCTCTTTCCGTAAGATGTTTCTCTGGGAGCTGTCAACAGAAGGCACATTTGCCTGCCAAGCCTCCCCTCTCTCTGAGCTCTGAGCGGAGCGGTGTGCCTCCAGCACGCCCCGAGCTCCTCTTTGACTTAAAGGGTTCATTTCACTTCTTCTCTTAGCCTCATTCACATGTGCTGCTGTGCCAAGCAAGAGACAGGGAGAAGAGAGCAGTGAGGGTTGTTTTGTGTGCTTACGTGTGTGTGTGTGTGTGTGTGTGTGTGTGTGTGTGTGTGTGTGTGTGTGTGTGTGTGTGTGTGTGTGTGTGTGTGTGTGTGTGTGTGTGTGTGTGTGTGTGTGTGTGTGTGTGTGTGTGTGTGTGTGTGCGCGTACATGTGTGTGTGTGTATGCATGTTCAAGACCCCTGCTATGATGGGCACAGCACAGACTGACGGCAGGGACCTCGTTAGCACACGATGGCCAGAGGGAACATATCCCAGTTCTGGAGAAAGAAGGGGGACTGGAGACAACAGACGGCCTGGTCCATCTTCACCTCATAACGACCAGTAGCTTTTAGTACCATGGTATCATATACTTCTGCTGTATAGCGTAGCATGCTAACTAATTGGCCCATCTTCTCCTCATAACAACCAGTAGCTTTTAGCATCATGATATCATCTACTTCTGCTGTATAGCATAGCATGCTAACTAATTGTACTGCAGACACTAGCACGTTTGATATTGATAACCTTCATTGGCTAGGTTAATCGATTCAATGACAGCCATCTTAAATGATTCAATGAACAAGAATTGATTCGATGATTTTGAGTCGACTCAGTTCAATTCTTATTTCTCTAGTACGAAGCCAGTGTGTTTTTGTGAGTAGTAGAGTTGTATTTGTACAGTATAGTCTGTGTATGTGTTTGTTTACGTCCTCACAGGGAATATTTCAATTGCATACTCCTCCCATCCTCTGTCCTCTCTGTCTTTGTCTCCTTCTCAAGACCTATTGGAGGAGAAGATCAGAGGGGCGGGACCTCCGGCTTTCTCATCCAATGCTTTTTGAAAAGGAAACGAGAAGAGAGGAGAGAGGTCGCGAGCAGTATGCAATTGAGATCTTCACATACTCTGCGGCTACTCTCTTCCTCGCCCCGCAGCCCCTGGTCAACCCAGTGAAGTAGAAGTTAAAGAGGAGGCCTTTGAACGTAATAGGTTTTGACTGGCATGTGTTACGCGCTCCACCGCACCATTGATTGAGAGGCTTGTTTGCTAAATCACTGCTGGTTTCCCCTGTTTGGCAGGCCGGTGACATATGGGTGGTCACTACTTAGCTCGAGCAGGAGAGTCCAGAGAGAGAGATGGGGAAGGACGGAGGGAGGGAGAGGGGTCTGGCCACAGTGAGATGGAGAGGAAGGGAGAGTGAGAAGGAGAGTGTGAAAGATGGAGAGAGAGAGAGGGAGGGAGGTGTGAGATGGAAAGGAGTGTGGTATTGTAGGCTTTTACTTCCTTTGTTGTGATTGACAGCTGATGGAATGTGAAGGGGAGACACACCTCATTTCATTCATGTGTCTTTTTACTTGGAGGATGGGCACTTACACACACACACACACACACACATACACACACACACACACACACACACACACACACACACACACAAACACACACACACACACACACACACACACACTCTACCCACTCAGCAGCCCCTCCTCCCAACTCATTCCCCCAGACATGCTTTTTACAGCTCTGAGACGGGGGGAGGTGGAGAGAGGTCAATGTCACTCAGTCATCACCACACAAGCACAGACAGGGGACAGCCCTCAGAGAGACGACCACCTCCACACCACCACCACCACACCCCTGGCAGCAGCCATGACGCACACTGACATCATCATAACCAGCTGGCAGACTGTTGTTTTATTATTTTGCTGTTGTCTAGTGCAAGGGAAGGAGAGATGAGACATACTGTAGGTCGAGAACTCTAGAAAACCTCATTATATTCCATTCCCCCTCTCATTCTAAAGACGTATTTGCGTAGTTGTGTGTGTGTGTCCATATGTGTGTGTGGACATATACTGTAGAAAGTTGTTGCCCAGGCTGGTTGGGGAGTCCTGGATATATCTCTCTGCCATGGGAAGGCTTGGGCGAGTAAACAATGTCTTTGCTGATTAGAGGCCCTCTCTCTCTCTCTCTCTATCACCCAGGATACACTGAAACAGTTTGATCTGAAATTGATTCGTTCTCTCTCTCTCTCTCTCTCTCTCTCCCTCCCTGTCTCCCTCCCCTCCCCCTCTCTTTCTCTCTCTCTATCACCCAGGATACACTGAAACATTTTGATCTGATATTGATTTGTTCTCTCTCTCCCTCCCTCCCTCTCTCTCTTGTCAGAACAGTGGGTAGAGTTGCAAAGAGAGGGTATATTACTGGAAACTTTCTAAGTTTACCAGTAAACTAGAATTTTGTTATCTTTCAAGGGTTTTATGTAATTCATCACAAGATATCTAGTGGCTCTTTGGTGGGTACTTCAGATTATCACAGGTCTCTAATTATCTCTGGCCCTGATCACATGTCAAATATATACAATTATTGAACACAATTATTTTAAAATTACAAAGCTGTAAAACATTATCCTAAATATAAACCATCAACTTTCATCATGAAATATCCTTTATATATTTTTGTACAAACTTTTATTTATTTTAGTATGTCAATATGTATTTGTTGTCAGTGTTCTGGTGACAAACTGGTGGCAGGTGTGAAAAAAGTAAAGAGTTGGAAGAGTTGCAGGGTTAATTGAAAATAATTAATTAGGCTATTTTCTCTTGAACCATAGGGTCTATCTACTAGAAACCGATGGACAATATGGACACAGATATGATACATGAATGCTGTACTGTATATAAATACATTTTGTACACCTATTCAAGCATACATTTCTGAAGAAACCACAGATTACCATAGATTTTCTGAACCTCTTAAGGATCCGACTCTTTTTTTATATTTTCGCCTAAAATGACATGTCCAAATCTAACTGCCTGTAGCTCAGGACCTGAAACAAGGATATGCATATTCTTGATACAATTTGAAAGGAAACACTGAAGTTTTCTGGAAATGTGAAGTTAATGTAGGAGAATATAACACATTAGATCTGGTAAAAGATAATACAAAGAAAAAACACCATTTTTTTTTTTTTTTACCATCAACTTTGAAATACAAGAGAAAGGCCATAATGTATTATTCCAGCCCATGCGCAATTTAGACGTTGGCCACTAGATGGCATCAGTGTATGGGCAAAGTTTTTAGACTGATCCAATGAACCATTGCATTTCTGTTATTTTCTTTCTCATTAATAGCTACTGTAAATTGGACAGTGCTGATCCTCAACACTGGGGCCCCTCATGGGTGTGTACTTAGTCCTCTACTGTACTCCCTGTTCACCCACGACTGCATGGCTAAACACGACTCCAACACCATCATTAAGTTTAAATTGGACAGATTAACAAGAATTTAAGCTTTCTGCCCATATCAGATCTATGTCTATGTCCTGGGACTTTTTTTGTTACTTACAACCTCATGCTAATCACATTAGCCTACGTTAGCTCAACCATCCCGCGGGGAGGACACTGATCCCATAGAGGTTAATTACCAAAATTACTGAAGATTCCGGTAACTTTGGTAAATTACCGGTAGCTTTGCAACCCTACGTAGGCGGCTAGTCTGCATGTAGGTGGCTAGTCTGCCGGTAAGCCGAGTTAGAAAAACAAGACAATGGCCTCTCTGGTGTTTCTTGCTATTACTGGCCTAAGACCAGAATATGAAATGGAGTGTGAAAATGAACACATTCAGCAGACAGTGGACGTTTTAGGCTAGTACGCGTCCTAGATGACTGCAAAGCTAGGATTCTATGTTGAAAGAATGGTGTTTTTTAGATGATTATGCAGACTACAGTAAATAGAATATTTGTCACATACAACGAATACAACATCTTACCATGAAATGCTTACTGACAAGTTCTTAACCAACAATGCAGTTCAAGAAGAGTTATGAAAATATTTACCAAATATACTAAAGTAAAAAATGATAAAAAGTAACACAATAACATAACAATAACGAGGCTATATACAGGGGGTACCGAGTAAGTGTGCGGGGGTACAGGTAAGAGATCATTTGTACATGCATGTAGGGGTGTAGTGACTATGCATAGATAATAAACAGTGAGTAGCAGCAGTGTACAAAACAAATGGAGGGGGGTCAATGTAATGGTCCGGTGGCCATTTGATTAATTGTTCAGCAGTCTTATGGCTTGGGGGTAGAAGCTGTTAAGGAGCCTTTTGGTCCTAGACTTGGCACTCCGGTACTGCTTGTCGTGCGGGAGCAGAGAAAACAGTCTATGACTTGGGTGACTGGAGTCTCTGACTATTTTATGGGCTTTCCTCTGACACTGCCTATTATATAGGTCCTGGATTGCAGGAAGCTTGGCCCCAATGATGTACTGGGCCATTCGCACTACCCTCTGTAGCTCCTTATGGTCAGATGCCGAGCTGTTGACATACCATGCGGTGATGCAACCGGTCAGGATGCTCTCGAAGGTGCAGCTGTATAACTTTTTGAGGATCTGGGGACCCATGTCAAATCTTTTCAGTCTCCTGAGGGGGAAAAGGTGTTGTTGTGCCCTCTTCACGACTGTCTTGGTATGTTTGGACCATGATAGATCGTTGGTGATGTTGACACCAAGGAACTTGAAATTCTCGACCCTCTCCACTACAACCCCGTTGATGTTAATGGGGGCCTGTTCGGACCGCCTTTTCCTGTAGTCCACGATCAGCTCCTTTGTCCTGCTCACATTGAGGGAGAGATTGTTGTCCTGGCGCCAGATCTCTGACCTCCTCCCTAAAGGATGTCTCATTGTTGTCTGTGATCAGGCCTACCACTGTTGTGTCGTCAGCAAACTTAATGATGGTGTTGGAGTCGTGTTTAGCCACGCAGTCGTGGGTGAACAGGGAGTACGGTAGAGGATTAAGAGGATCAGCGTGGGAGACGTGTTGTTGCCTACCCTTACCACCTGGGGGCGGCCCATCAGGAAGTCCAGGATCCAGTTGCAGAGGGAGGTGTTTAGTCCCAGGGTCCTTAGCTTAGTGATGAGGTTTGTGGGCACTATGGTGTTGAACGCTAAGCTGTAGGGAATGAACAGCATTCTCACATAGGTGTTCCTTTTGTCCAGGTGGGAAAGGGTAGTGTGGAGTGCGATAGAGATTGCATCATCTGTGGATCTGTTGGGGCGGTATGCGATTTGGAGTGGGTCTAGGGTATCCGGGAGGATGCTGTTGATGTGAGCCATGACCAGCCTTTCAAAGCACTTCATGGATACCGACACGAGTGCTACGAGGCGGTAATCATTTAGGTAGGTTAACTTCGCTTCCTGGTACAGTAAACTATCAGGTGAAAACCCATAGACAAATGAAGGAATCAATCAAACACAGTCAGGGATGTGTTGAAGTGTTAGAGCTATCCAATATTTGGTTATGCTTGACGTCTGAGGGTGATTAAGGTGTTCTGAAGAGCCAACTGCCAAGTTACTCAGACTCCTCTAACCTTAATGAAAAAGTATGAAGAAGTAGGGTCTAGTCTCTTCAGATAGTCTTTTTTCTTTCTTTCCTTCATTCAGTTTTTCCCTCTCTCTCTCCCCCCTCTCTCTCCCCCCTCTCCCCCCCCCCTCTCCTCTCTCCTCCTGGCTGTGAATAGTGTGTTGTGGCTCTGGATGATGAAGTTTCAGGCTGACGTGGATGTGCTATCCATTACAGGCAGGGTGCACACACACACACACACACACACACACACACACACACACACACACACACACACAGATAAATCACCTTATCAGGCCATGCCTCCCCCTACCTTCTCCCCACAGAGCACAGGGAGCAGAGCAGGCCAGGGGGGAAATCCATCAAGCTCCACAAAATGGGACACGACTCAGAGTCCCACATCATTCCTTCCCAACATTACACTACCTCTATCTGTACTATACCATTGTATGACTGACTGAACCTGCCAACACAGCTTAACACATATCATTGCAGTGCTTTACCTGCGACACTATCAACACCTACAGTTGAAGTCAGAAGTTTACATACACCTTAGCCAAATACATTTACACTCAGTTTTCACAATTCCTGACATTTAGTAAAAATGTCCTATCTTAGGTCAGTTAGGATCACCACTTTATTTTAAGAATGTGAAATGGTAGATAATGGTAAATAATAGTAGAGAGAATGATTTATTTCAGCTTTTATTTCTTTCATCATATTCCCAGTGGGTCAGAAGTTAACATACACTCAATTAGTATTTGGTAGCATTGTCTTTATATTGTTGAACTTGGGTCAAACGTTTTGGGTAGCCTTCCACAAGCTTCCCACAATAAGTTGGGTGAATTTTGGCCCATTCCTCCTGACAGAGATGGTGTAACTGAGTCAGGTTTGTAGGCCTCCTTGCTCACAAACACTTTTTCAGTTCTGCACACAAATTTTCTATAGGATTGAGGTCAGGGCTTTGTGATGGCCACTCCAATACCTTGACTTTGTTGTCCTTAAGCCATTTTTCCACAACTTTGGAAGTATGCTTGGGGTCATTGTCCATTTGGAAGACCCATTTGCAACCAAGCTTTAACTTCCTGCCTGACTGATGTCTTGAGATGTTGCTTCAATATATCCACATCATTTTCCTCCCTCATGATGCCATCAATTTTGTGAAGTGCACCAGTCCCTCCTGCAGCGAAGCACCCTCACAACATGATGCTGCCACCCCACAACATGATGCTGCCACCCCCGTGCTTCACGGTTGGGATGGTGTTCTTCGGCTTGCAAGCGTCTTCCTTTTTCTTCCAAACATAACGATGGTAATTTTGGCCATTTATGTTTCATCAGACCAGAGGACATTTCTCCAAAAAGTATGATCTTTGTCCCCATGTGCAGTTGCAAACCGTGGTCTGGCTTTTTTATGGCGGTTTTGGAGCAGTGGCTTCTTCCTTGCTGAGCGGCCTTTCAGGTTATGTTGATATAGGACTTGTTTTACTGTGGACATAGATACTTTTGTAACAGTTTCCTCCAGCATCTTCACAAGGTCCTTTGCTGATGTTCTGGGATTGATTTGCACTTTTCGCATGAAAGTGCGTTAATTTCAAGGAGACAGAACGCGTCTCCTTCCTGAGGTATGACGGCTGCGTGGTCCCATGGTGTTTATACTTGCGTACTATTGTTTGTACAGATGAACGCGGTACCTTCAGGCGTTTGGAAATTTCTCCCAAAGATGAACCAGACTTGTGGAGGTCTACAATTTTTTTCTGAGGTCTTGGCTGATTTATTTTGATTTCCCCATGATGTCAAGCAAAGAGGCACTGAGTTGGAAGGTAGGCCTTGAAAGACATCCACAGGTACACCTCCAATTGACTTAAATTATGTCAATTAGTCTATCAGAAGCTTCTAAAGCCATGACATCATTTTCTGTCATTTCCAAGTTGTTTAAAGGCACAGTCAACTTAGTGTATGTAATCTTCTGACCCACTGGAATTGTGATACAGTGAATTATAAGTGAAATAATCTGTAAACAATTGTTGGAAAAATGACTTGTGTCATGCACAAAGTAGATGTCCTAACCGACTTGCCAAAACTATAGTTTGTTAACAAGTCATTTGTGGAGTGGTTGAAAAACAAGTTTTAATGACTCCAACCTAAATGTACAGTACCTTGCGAAAGTATTCGGCCCCCTTGAACTTTGCGACCTTTTGCCACATTTCAGGCTTCAAACATAAAGATATAAAACTGTATTTTTTTGTGAAGAATCAACAACAAGTGGGACACAATCATGAAGTGGAACGACATTTATTGGATATTTCAAACTTTTTTAACATATCAAAAACTGAAAAATTGGCCGTGCAAAATTATTCAGACCCCTTAAGTTAATACTTTGTAGCGCCACCTTTTGCTGCGACTACAGCTGTAAGTCGCTTGGGGTATGTCTCTATCAGTTTTGCACATCGAGAGACTGACATTTTTTCCCATTCCTCCTTGCAAAACAGCTCGAGCTCAGTGAGGTTGGATGGAGAGCATTTGTGAACAGCAGTTTTCAGTTTTTTCCACAGATTCTCGATTGGATTCAGGTCTGGACTTTGACTTGGCCATTCTAACACCTGGATATGTTTATTTTTGAACCATTCCATTGTAGATTTTGCTTTATGTTTTGGATCATTGTCTTGTTGGAAGACAAATCTCCATCCCACTCTCAGGTCTTTTGCAGACTCCATCAGGTTTTCTTCCAGAATGGTCCTGTATTTGGCTCCATCCATCTTCCCATCAATTTTAACCATCTTCCCTGTCCCTGCTGAAGAAAAGCAGGCCCAAACCATGATGCTGCCACCACCATGTTTAACAGTGGGGATGGTGTGTTCATTGTGATGAGCTGTGTTGCTTTTACGCCAAACATAACGTTTTGCATTGTTGCCAAAAAATGTTGGTTTCATCTGACCAGAGCACCTTCTTCCACATGTTTGGTGTGTCTCCCAGGTGGCTTGTGGCAAACTTTAAACAACACTTTTTATGGATATCTTTAAGAAATGGCTTTCTTCTTGCCACTCTTCCATAAAGGCCAGATTTGTGCAATATACGACTGATTGTTGTCCTATGGATAGAGTCTCCCACCTCAGCTGTAGATCTCTGCAGTTCATCCAGAGTGATCATGGGCCTCTTGGCTGCATCTCTGATCAGTCTTCTCCTTGTATGAGCTGAAAGTTTTGAGGGACGGCCAGGTCTTGGTAGATTTGCAGTGGTCTGATACTCCTTCCATTTCAATATTATCACTTGCACAGTGCTCCTTGGGATGTTTAAAGCTTGGGAAATATTGTTGTATCCAAATCCGGCTTTAAACTTCTTCACAAAAGTATCTCGGACCTGCCTGGTGTGTTCCTTGTTCTTCATGATGCTTTCTGCACTTTTGACGGACCTCTGAGACTATCACAGTGCAGGTGCATTTATACGGAGACTTGATTACACACAGGTGGATTGTATTTATCATCATTAGTCATTTAGGTCAACATTGGATCATTCAGAGATCCTCACTGAACTTCTGGAGAGAGTTTGCTGCACTGAAAGTAAAGGGGCTGAATAATTTTGCACGCCCAATTTTTCAGTTTTTGATTTGTTAAAAAAGTTTGAAATATCCAATAAATGTCGTTCCACTTCATGATTGTGTCCCCCTTGTTGTTGATTCTTCACAAAAAAATACAGTTTTATATCTTTATGTTTGAAGCCTGAAATGTGGCATAAGGTTGCAAAGTTCAAGGGGGCCGAATACTTTCGCAAGGCACTGTATGTAAACTTCTGACCAACTTTACAATTCAATCTCAATTGATACAGTCCTCAATACATACAGCATCCATGCCATACTTTACTAACTATTCTCTACTAACTCCTTACAAACCTACCTTGTCCATACATTGTGTTACAGGACATAGGGACCATACAATCATTTGAACACCTAAATAATACAAGTTACACAATGAAACACCCATTTGTGTGTAATGTACTGTAGGTCTCTCACACTCACTTAATTACGCCTATGTCTTCTCATACAAGGTTGCTAAGCAACAATAACGATAGTGACCTTTTAGAAATCAGTGGGATCTGCCTCCTCCCTGATCCAAAGATCATGAGACAGACAGACAGACAGACAGACAGACAGACAGACAGACAGACAGACAGACAGACAGACAGACAGACAGACAGACAGACAGACAGACAGACAGACAGACAGACAGACAGACAGACAGACAGACAGACAGACAGACAGACAGACAGAGCCATATTGTTAACACCTGTTTATAGTGAAAATGTACACTGATCAAAAATATCACAAAAATGTGAACGCAATATGTAAAGTGTTGGTCCCAATTTTCATGAGCTAAAATAAAAAATCCCAGAAATGTTCCATGAGTAGAAAAGGTCTATTTCTCTCAAGTTTTGTGCACAAATTTGTTTACATCCCTGTTAGTGAACAGAGTGCCCCATTGTGGCGGTGGGGTTATGGCATGGGCAGGCATAATCTACAGACAACGAACACAATTGCATTTTATCCCAGTCATGTGAAATCCATAAATAATTTGTATTACTTTTTTACCTTTATTTTAACAGGGAAGATAATGAGACCAAGTTGATACAACATAAATATACAGTATGTATTATACACTATATATATATATATATATATATATATATATATATATTTACAGTGCATTCGGTAAGTATTCAGACCCCTGGACTTTTTCCACATTTTGTTACATGACAGCTTTATTCTAAAATTGATTAAATTCATATTTTTCCTTATCAATCTACGCACAGTACCCCATAATGACAAAGCAAAAAATGTTTTTTTAGACATTTTTGCACATTTATAAAAAAAAAAATAATGAAATACCTTATTTACATAAGTATTCAGACCCTTTGCTATGAGACTTGAAATTGAGCTGAGGTGCATCCTGGTTCCATTGATCATCCTTGAGATGTTTCTACAACTTGATTGGAGTCCACCTGTTGTATATTCAGTTTATTGGACATTATTTGGAAAGGCACACACCTGTCTATATAAGGTCCCACAGTTGACAGTGCATGTCAGAGCAAAAACCCATGTCAGGGAGGTGACCAAAAACCTGATTGTCCCTCTGACAGAGCTCTAGAGTCCTCTGTGGAGATGGGAGAACCTTCCAGAAAGACAACCATCTCTGCAGCACTCCCCCAATCAGGTTTTTATGGTAGAGTGGCGAAGTACAGGATTCAGTTGCAGAGGGAGGTGTTTAGTCCCCGGGTCCTTAGGTTAGTGATGAGCTTCTTGGGCACCATGGTGTTGAACGCTGAGCTGTGGTCAATGAACAGCATTCTCACATAGGTGTTCCTTTTGTCCAGGTGGGAAAGGGCAGTGTGGAGTGCGATTGAGATTGCGTCATCTGTGGATCTGTTGGGGCGGTATGTAGGTCTAGTGTATCCGTGAGTATGCTGTTGATGTGAGCCATGACCAGCCTTTCTAGGGAGCCAGCCAGCTAACGTTAGCTAGCTAACAGTACACTTTAGCTTAAGACATATATCTAGCCATCTAGCTAGCTAGGTAAACAATTAACCTAGCGAGGTAAACAACGTTTAAGATCACACACGTAAAGTTAGCTAACGAGCCAGACAGCTAAAGTTAGCTAGTTAAACAACAATGAACAAAGTGCAAACAATGCCACACAGTGCTGGGGACGCTAGCTAACATTAGGCTTTAACTGGAAACAAATAATAACAAATAATAACGTCAGCTAGGCGGCAGGTAGCCTAGTGGTTAGAGCGTTGGACTAGTAACCGAAAGGTTGCAAGATCGAATCTCCGAGCTGACAAGGTTCTGCCCCTGAACAAGGATGTTAACCCACTGTTCCTAGGCTGTCATTGACTTGCCTAGTTAAATAGGTCAAAAATATAATAAACATAAATTAGTTTAACAGTTTTTTGGTTATTACATGATTCCATATGTGTTATTTCATAGTTTTGATGGCGTCACTATTATTCTACAATGTAGAAAATAGTACAAATAAAGAAAACCCCTTGAATGAGTAGGCGTGTCCAAACTTTTGACTGGTACTGTATGTCGATAGATACACTAAATTGACCAAAAGTATATGGACACATTCCTTTGCAGCTATACCAGTCTCTACTCATCTGGGAAGGCTTTTCACTAGATGTTGGAACATTGCTGCACCGACTTGCTTCCATTCAGCCACAAGAGCACTAGTGAGGTCGGGCACTGATGTGGGGTTGAGGTCAGGGCTCTGTGCAGGCAAGTCAAGGTCTTCCACATCGATCTCGACAAACCATTTCTCTATGGACCTCGCTTTGTGCATGGGGGCGTTGTCATGCTGAAGCAGGAAAAGGCCTTCCTCAAACTTTTGCCACAGAGTTAGAAGCACAGAATCATCTAGAATGTCATTGTATGCTGTAGCGTTAAGATTTCCCTTCACTGGAACTAAGGGGCCTAGCCCGAACCATGAACAACAGCCACAGACCATTATTCCTCCTCCACCAAACTTAACAGTTGGCACAATGCATTGGGGCAGGTATAGTTCTGCCAAACCCAGATTTGTCCGTCGGACTGCCAGATGGTGAAGTGTGATTAATCACTCCAGAGAACGCGTTTCCACTGCTCCAATGCCCGGCAAGCTTTACACCACTCCAGCCAAACCTTGGCATTGCGCATGGTGATCTTAGGCTTGTGTTCGGCTGTTTCCCAAGGAAGCCCATTTCATGAAGCTCCCGACAAGTTCTTGTGCTGATGTTGGTAGTGAGTGTTGCAACCGAGGACAGATGATTTTTACGTGCTACGTGCTTCAGGTCCCATTCTGTGAGCTTGTGAGGTCTACCACTTCCCAGCTGAAACGTTGTTGCTCCTAGACTTTCCCACTTTACAATAACAGCACTTACAGTTGACCGGGGCAGCTCTAGCAGGGCAGAAATTTGACAAACTGACTTGTTGGAAAGGTGGCATCCTATGATGGTGCCACGTTGAAAGTACCTGAGCTCTTCGTTAAGGTCATTCTACTGCCAATGTTTGTCTATGGAGATTGCATGGCTGTGTGCTCGATTTTATACACCTGTCAGCAACGGGTGTGGCTGAAATAGCTGAATCCCCGAATTTGAAGGGGTGTCCACATACTTTGCCCTTGAGGAAATCCTAGAGAGGTAGCAACTAGTGTTTCACACACACATGTGCACACATTCACATACACACACACACACCTTGTTTTTTCCCCCTTCATTTCCATACTGTCACTTTGGGGTACCCTATTGGTATTCACCAGCAGCAGGTATCTTAGAGAGTCAACGTCTTTAAAACATCTTAGCCGTTGTTTGTTCCGTCTCTAGAGGGCAGGTACAGTACACTGGGGGTTTGACAACAGACGAGAGGAATTTGCTAATTTGTTTTCCGAGCTGTATTTTGCTCTGTAAATACGTTGCTTGTGTTGTATCATGGTGTTCTATATTAGGCCTAGATCACAGTGTTGTGTTGTGTTTTGTTTATTCTGTAAGATGGGTTTCATTTTAGTCAGAATTAATGAAACAACCTCTTTTAACTGTGTTTACATGATGTTGCCTGGTTTATGCTATTTGCCTCCTGCGGTTCAATGGTGATAGAGGACTTTGTTGTCAGGTTATTCAAGGCAAAGGTACACAGGTTCAAATGATCCCTGACCTTGCTGTTGTCGTTGATGTGACATAATGGTAGGTTGATTGGACCCAGTTTCTTTGTGGTACCTTTAGTATCCTGGCTGGATGTACCTTTAGTATCCTTGTTGGGTATACCTGTAGTATCCTGGCTGGGTATACCTTTAGTATCCTGGCTAGATGTACCTTTAGTATCCTGGCTGGATGTACCTTTAGTATCCTGGCTGGGTGTACCTTTAGTATCCTGGCTGGGTATACCTTTAGTATCCTGGCTAGATGTACCTTTAGTATCCTGGCTGGATGTACCTTTAGTATCTTGGCTGGATGTACCTTTAGTATCCTGGCTGGATGTACCTTTAGTATCCTGGCTGGATGTACCTTTAGTATCTTGGCTGGATGTACCTTTAGTATCCTGGCTGGATGTACCTTTAGTATCCTGGCTGGATGTACCTTTAGTATCCTGGCTGGATGTACCTTTAGTATCCTGGCTGGGTGTACCTTTAGTATCCTGGCTGGATGCGCCCTAGTGACATTTTCTTGGCAGAGATTTAAGTCCACAGGTCTGCTGTCCTGTATGTGTCCAGTGTTACTAGGTTTTGTCCGACTTTAACAGCAGACATAACACAACTCACGCCTCCTCTGCTTGAAATCACAAACGAAACAAAGGACCAAAACAAAGAGGAACACCTTGCGAGAGATCAACGACAGTGGCTCTCATATCCTCCTGGCCAGGCATCTGAATGACAAACCAGTGTCTCTGTCCCCTTTTAAGAAATCTGTTACAAGCCAGAGACACAGACACAGACACAGAGGCCTGGGCTGAAGAGCTGTATATTTCTATTCATAATTGATGACCCAGTGCCCAGACAGACGGCACACAACACATGTAATATGGATTCACTCTGAGTTTCAGATGCATGGGTCTCGCCTGGACTACTGACACACTGTGTGTGTGTGTGTGTGTGTGTGTGTGTGTGTGTGTGTGTGAGAGAGAGAGAGAGAGTGGTCCTGCTGTGTGTGTTTATTCATGTTGTTCTTCCTGTCTACAGTGTGGAGCTTGTTAGCACTTCAAGTGTCAGGTTGGCTTTGGTTGGGTGTTGGAGTGTCTGATTATAGGATACAGAGGCATGGTTGGTGACTGAAGTTACTTTAATAAATGTTGTTTTTATAATTTTTATAGTATTTGTTTATACCAAGTTGGTTATATATTGAACAAAAATATAAACGCACCATGCAACATTTTCAAAGATTTTACTGAGTTACAGTTCATATAAAGAAATGAGTCAATTGCAATAGATTCATTAGGCCCTAATCTATGGATTTCACATGACTGAGCAGGGGCTCAGCCATGGGTGCGCCTGGGAGGGTATAGGCCCACCCACTTGGCAGCCAAGCCCATCCACTGTGTAGCCAGGCCCAGCCAATCAGAATGAGTTTCTCCCCACCCCCTCACCCCCACTCAGATGATCCTGCAGGCGAAGAAGCCAGAGTTGGTGGTCCTGAGCTGGCGTGATTACATGTGGTCTGCGGGATTGTGAGGCCGGTTGGATGTACTGCCAAATTCTCTGAAACAAAGTTGGAGGTAGCTTATGGTAGACAAATTAACATTACATTCTCTGGCAATGGTGGACATTCTTGCAGTCAGCATGCCAGTTGCATGCTTCCTCAAAACGTGAGACATCTGTGTTGTGTGACAAAATTGCACATTTAAAGTGGCATTTTATTGTCCTCAGCACAAGGTGCATCAGTGTAATGATCGTGCTATTTAATCAGCTTCTTGATATGCCACACCTGTCAGGCGGATGGATTATCTTGGCAAAGGAGAAATGCTCACTAATAGGGATGTAAACAAATTTATGCACCAAATTTCAGGGATTTTTTTTTTCAGCTCAGTAGTATACAGGTGTAGGATCTTAATTTGACCAGTATTGCTGCAGCAACAGGATTTGAATGTTTAGTCCATAATGTTTCTTGATCGGTGGTTAGGCTATTAGTGGGCCAAAATTAGGCTACATGAAAAGTGCAATACTGTTAATATGACCGTGTGTTAGTGTGGGTTTTCAGTGAATTTAGATCAATCACAAAGCTCATCTGCATTTGCTGCGGTGCAGCAACAAAAGAGTGATCAAATTAAGATCCAACATGTGTATGGCAACACTGTATCAAGGCATTACGTAAAATGTAATTTTTGACAGAACAATCCACAATCACGTTTGTTTTCATATTGAAATTGTGGGTCACAATGGACTTCTGTAATATACGACCAACCCCTCTCTTGTCTTAAGTAAAGTTCACAGAGGTTGATAGTTCACCGCCTTAAGCTAACCCCTGTTCCCATATCAACACATGGCGAGTCACCCTGGGCCAGTAAATATCCCCCATCAGCCAACAGTAATGGTTTTGACCCCTGACCCCTAGTACTCTACCACTCAACGCAGATCTGACACACGTCCATGTGTGAAAACACAATCATCGTAGCCTGCAGCTCTCCGCAGCCCTCTCATCCCCACTGCATTACACCCCATAGCCTTCACAACCATGAAAGGGTTAACCATAGCTCTGCAATGACACCTGCCAGCTAAGAGGATAAGCTTATCTCAAAGTTGAACACCATCACTATACTATATGTATAGTGGGATACCACCACTGTAGCTTAATCAAATATCAGATGGAGGAAAGGTATGATCATGTCTTTACTTTGACTTCTATAATGTGGGTTTCATGGTTTGGCAGTCAGGTGTGTTGCTAAGCTGAATCCTTCAGTCCCTTTAACACCATCACTGGTAAAAGCACCAAACATTGTATATCTTAAACAATCTGCTTGAAAAGATATTACCTATGTCTTAACACAGACCCATGGGTCTATATTGAGGATCTCAAGGGTTGAGACAGTGTTTCTCAGTTATATGAGTCACTCAGTCACTTACCACCACAATCTTACTCACTCTGACCTCACAGAGGTCCCCTGTCAGGCTTTGGCCCAGACAATCTCGTGCTCCGTTAGCCTCACCCGCTGCATTATTAGTGAGAGCTCATCAGGACACTTAGCTACCATGCTACACTACACTATGCTAGCTAGCCACCCCATCGCTAACACCGGCATCCTGACCCAACCCTGCCCCGCTCCCAACAGTCTCAGCCCATGTTCACGTTAGCTAAGCTAACAACGTTAATAATGCTAGCTCGCTATGCCCAGGCCTGGGCTCTTACAGTATGTGCCATGCCCAAGTCAGGAGGCCCTTGGTGGGCATCCTACAGCCTCTAATTGCTAACAACAGGCAGGTAGCAGCGATGCTACGCTAGCATACAGAACAGAGAGTTATTTCCAGGGACTTGGCCTGTGAGGAGCCGGCTATCAGGCTCCATTATTGTTGTAATTAGCTTTCCCCTCCATGGTGGCTCCCCCCCTGGCTTGATATGCCCGACCTCCCTGTATCTCAGTCTGTTAGAGATGGAAACACACACACACAACTGTTGAGTCAACACGGCTCCCAGAGCTTTCGGCTGTGCTTGTAGAGCAGCAACACAGATATTTATTCATTTGAATTGCGGACACAGGAGAGTTTTTATCTCTCACCGCTGTCCCTCTGTATTCTGTTGACGTTTATCCTACCTGGGTTAGTTGCGGCAAAGGTAAATAAAGGTTGGAATATGAGAGAGACCCACAGCAGAATCACTTGTGTCCGGTGCAGGTTAATATGAATACATCTCAGTGTTTTTGTATTATCTTGTTGTCTGACTGGATTATACTCAAGTCTTTGAACCAAACTTCACCCTGCTAGAGTGTCGCAAGGGGCCAGTCAGAGTCCTGGAACCCAGGTGAAGCAACAAGAATCCATATGTGAATTCGAAATGCCTTTTTCCATTTCCATTTTAGTAATCCAGAACGACTTAAAGTTTGTGCATTCTAAGTACATTCTAGCTAGGTGAGAGAACCACATATCTCAGTCATAGTAAGTGCATCTGTCCAATAAAGGAAGACAATGGCGTTAGTTTTATTTCTCTGAGAGACATACTTCTCATACAGGTAGCCTAGCCATCAGCCACTGTTAGCGGTCCCCACCATGTACCTTTTATATAACACCTTGGCCTTCGACCGTCAGAGGCCACCACCCTGCAGGACAGCTGCACCTGATCACCAAGCAGTAACTGTCCCCTTCTGTGAGTGAGGGGGGGGGGGGGCCTGGAGGTCTGGATGTCTGCATGGAGAACCAGAGAGTACCAGGGAGGCAGGGGTTGAACTGGAAGGCAGGGGGGAGGACCAGAAGGGTGGAGGTCCCATGAAGGACACTGCTCCCAGGGTGGCTGTCGGGGTGGGCAGGAGAGCGTGAAGGACTGGGATGGGTATTTTTCCACAGAGGGTTGGTATTCCAGCCAGTTAGTTAGGACTGGGACTCAGCACAGCTCACTGCTCTCTCTTTCCTTCTGTCTATATCTCCATCTGTCTAATTCTCAGTCTGTCTCAGTATGTACAGTGCATTCGGAAAGTACTCAGACCCTTTGACTTTTTCCACATTTTTTGTATTTGGGGAGTTTCTCCCATTCTTCTCTGTAGATCCACTCAAGCTCTGTCAGGTTGGATGGGGAGCGTCGCTGCACAGCTATTTTCAGGTTTCTCCAGAGATGTTCGATCGGGTTCAGGTCCGGGCTCTCTCCCTCGATATATATATCGATCTATCTCTTTATCCCTCTATCTCACCCTAGATCTATCAATCTATCTCTTTTTCTCTCTCTCTCCCTAGATCTATCTCTTTCTCTCTCTCTCTCCCTAGATCTATCTCTTTCTCTCTCTCCTTAGATCTATCTCTCTACCTGTCTGTCAGTCAGTCTGTCTGTCTCCCATGTTTAAAGTGCATCATTGTGCGGTGGCATGCTCTTTGAGATTGTGTGTTTGTTTTACGTGTGGAAGTGTGCTGTGACATTTTGACCCCTAACATCTCTAGGAGGTGTGTGTGTGTGTGTGTGTGTGTGTGTGTGTGTGTGTGTGCGTGTGTGTTTGTGTTTGCTATGCCTCTGGCTCTAGACCATCTCCAGGGTATGTGTGTGTTATTGTCTGTGTGTGAGTTTGTTTAAGTGCCCCTGTATGTATTGGTGTGTGTGTGTGTGTGTGTGTTAGCTGATAAAGATGAACCATCACCCTCCCCATAGTGTTAACCCTGCTAGCCTGCCTTGTCCTCCTCTCTCCTTCCCGCATTGAGAAGGATAGACCTTGGCTTGATGAACATCCCCATAGTGCTTACCCTGCTAGCCTGCCTTCTCCTCTCTCCACTCCTCTTCTTATTGTATCTGATATGAGCCCCCTGTGACACGCTCGGTAATGAGGCCTATAAGGTGTTAGAGATAGAGAGATGCTACTGCAGAGCTCTGCTCTGAGTTATCGGCCTCAACACACACGCATACACAAACACACACACACGCCACACCTCGGAGACAGAGAACAGCAGCGTGCATATCGATCTAATATTGTTTCTTTGAACCCAACAGCTTCACTAGGCTGTGAAGTGCTCTCACAGAGGAGAGAGAGAGCATTCCCCCAGTGTACTGTAGTGTAATGCTCCTATCAGGGAAAGTGTGGGTGTTTGTATATGTGTGTGTGTATGCGTGTATGCGTGCGTGCGTGCCTGTGTGTGTGTGTGCGTGTGTGTGCGTGTGTGTGCGTGTGTGTGTGTGTGTGTGTGTGTGTGTGTGTGTGTGTGTGTGAAAGAACGAGAGAGAGAGAGAGAGGGAGAGGGAGAGAGAGAGAGAGAGAGAGAGAGAAAGAGCGTGACATTATCATTGAGGTGTGTGGTGTTCATTGTTTCTCTCCAGGAAATAGATCTGTAGTAAAATGTATTATGTGGATCATGGTTCTGATCACTTTGCTTATTGCTATCTTTAAATCACTTCTGTTTTATAATGGTAAATATCCAGCAAATAATCAAATCACCTGCTTAATTGAACCTTAAAACACTACTCCACATTAGTTTAGAAAAGTTTTTTAAAAACACATCTTAATGTGATGTGTGTTTTTGCTGTAGTTCAAGTATGTTACATCTGCCTCAACCCCTGCCGTGTTCCTCAGACACACACAGTACATGTCTATTGAATATGAATTGGACCTTTCAGATATATCTCATGGTATTGAAAACAACCTTGGCTTATTGTCCGGTTCAGTTCATTCCCACACGGTGTGAATGTGTATGTGCGTGAGTGTTCCTGCGTCTGTGTGGAGATGCCCCAGTCAAACAAGAAGGACTAAAGCGCCATCTTGTGGCAGCAGTGAGAATGGCGAGTAGAATGATCTTCAGAGGTGTTTGGGTTATATGATACTTTTTTACCTTCGCCTTAGAAAGAGACCGCCATACAAGTTAAAATACTTTCAAGTACTACTGAAGTACTTTTCTGGGGTATTTGTAGTTTACTTTACTATTTATATTTTTTAGACTTTTTTATTTTAACTTCACTACATTCCTAAGGAAAATAATGTACTTTTTAATTTTTTTTATTTTTTATTTCACCTTCATTTAACCAGGTAGGCAAGTTGAGAACAAGTTCTCATTTACAATTGCGACCTGGCCAAGATAAAGCAAAGCAGTTTGACAGGTACAACAACACAGACTTACACATTTTTACTCCATACATTTCCTTCATTTTCTTTCACTTTGAATGCTTAGCAGAACAGAAAATGGTCCAAATCGCACACTTATCAAGAGAACATCCCTGGTCATCCCTACTGCCTCTGGTCTGGCGGACTCACTAAACAGAGAACATCCCTGGTCATCCCTACTGCCTCTGGTCTGGCGGACTCACTAAACAGAGAACATCCCTGGTCATCCCTACTGCCTCTGGTCTGGCGGACTCACTAAACACAAATGTTTTATTTGTAAATGATGTCTGAGTGTTGGAGTGTGCCCCTGGCTATACGTAAAGAAGAAAAAAACAAGAAAGTGTGCCGTCTGGTTTGCTTAATATAAGCAATTTGAAATGATTTATACTTTTACTTTTACTTAAGTATATTTTTGCAATTACATTTACTTTTGATTCTTAAGTATATTTAAAACCAAATACTTTTAGACTTTTACTCAGGTAGTATTTTATTAATTTTCTATAAAGGTATCTTGACTTTTACTCAATTATGACAATTTGGTACTTTTTCCACCACTGCCATTATATGACAGTAATGACCCACAGCATGTCCCCAACAGCTGGTTGGTAGTGTTTTAACCTAAATTATAAGAATATGTGGCTTTGAAATGATTATGTGTAGGCTCCTCTGCAGCTTATAGGGTGTAATTATTTCATTTTCAGTTGTAGTATGATTCACCTCACATAACTCAATACAATATGTGTACTGTTTAAGGACTTGACCCTGGGGATATTTTACACTGAGATTACATTTGACATTTTTTGTCATTTAGCCGAAGCTCTTATCCAGAGACAATTCCAGGATCAATTGCACAAAGGCACATCGGCAGATTTTTCACCGGTGCTGGCTCAGGGATTTGATCCAGCGACCTTTAGGTTACTGGCCCAACACAGCCCTCACAATACCATGCTGCATGTTTACCATTGCGTCTATAACTTCTGAGCACACTGGCAAATACATACAAATTTAGATGTTTTGGAAGTTACATACAGAAGGAGTGGAAGTTATATACAGAAGGAGTGGAAGTTATATACAGAAGGAGTGGAAGTTATATACAGAAGGAGTGGAAGTTATATACAGAAGGAGTGGAAGTTATATACAGAAGGAGTGGAAGTTATATACAGAAGGAGTGGAAGTTATATACAGAAGGAGTGGAAGTTATATACAGTAGGAGTGGAAGTTATATACAGAAGGAGTGGAAGTTATATACAGAAGGAGTGGAAGTTATATACAGAAGGAGTGGAAGTTATATACAGAAGGAGCGGAAGTTATATACAGTAGGAGTGGAAGTTATATACAGAAGGAGTGGAAGTTATATACAGAAGGAGTGGAAGTTATATACAGAAGGAGTCAAAGACAGTTTGTTTTCGGGCTTTGCGCCAAGCGTCCAAGTTTAGTAGTAACCAAAACGACCCATGCACTCGATACACAGAAAATGCTCTCTCTTATTGCAACACAGTAATACTACTTTGTTCACAGCAAACCCCTTATCAATGTAATATTGATGCTGGCTGAAGGGACAGCCCTGCTATGTCTTCCCTAACGAGTATTGTCATGTGTCCCCTGGATGGGTTGTTCCACTGTCTGTTCCCACACAACGCTGTCCACATGAAGAAAGAAGGGAGAGACAGTTAAACACAAAAAGAAGAAGAGAGGGGAAAAACTAAAGGAGGCAGGATAAGAGGAGGAGAGAGGAGGAAGGAGGAGAGAAGGTGAGGAGAGGAGAGGAGAGGAGAGGAGAGGAGAGGAGAGGAGAGGAGAGGAGAGGAGAGGAGAGGAGAGGAGAGGAGAGGAGAGGAGAGGAGAGGAGAGGAGAGGAGAGGAGGACCTACTTAAGAATGATCTCCCGACAAGAATAGAAGTCTGGCACAGGCCCCCCTTCTCTTCTCTTCCCTTTCATACATAAATAGTTGTCTTTCCTTCACTCAGCATCTGAGCAAACAATGGTTGATCAGTGAGGAAGGTAGACCTAACCAGATAGAGAGAGAAAAGGAGAGAGAGGGAGGGGAAGCTATAATGCTACATGACAATAGTGCTACTTTGATATTGACTATCATTAGCTTCGTTAGACTGGTAAATGCCACTGATAAGATAGAATGGGGAAATAGACGCGGAAGGATGACTCCTTTTAAGTTGTGGGGAGAGATGTCATGTTAAAGTGTGAGGCGCATAGGCAAAGTCATTGTGTCTCTTTCTTTCTCTCTCTCTCTCTCACTCTCTTCTCTCTCTTTGGTCTGTTTGTGGCTGGTCTTATCTCTTGTTTTGATGGGACACTGTGTGTAGAGTCTTACTCCCCAGACGATCACTTTGGACCTCTGTTTAATTCATTCCAATGTCTTTACAACGAAGAAGAACTCGCCTCTGATCTTAACTCGATGTTTCAGATTGTTGGATACTTTCTCTGGAGTGACAGCGTTGATTAATAATGGAAATATGTCGGCATCTTCATCTGAAATGTTCATGAAACTTCTCTGTGGTGATTAAAGTGTTCGTCTTCTACCTGGAGTCACTCAGTGACTCCTCCCTTTGTTCATTGGGGAGTGGCAACAAATCATTAGACAGCATGTCAGTTCACGGAAAATCAGTTCTTCGTCGTAGGGAAAATGTCAGCCCTTTTTTTCCCACCGACATTTTGATCCTCAAAAAGCGAAAAAGATTCCATTTCAATTCATTTATTTGAATAAACCACAGAAAACCACTGATATGAATAAGAAGCATATTATTGTTTTGTTTTTTAAACACACCTAAATGTTTATACAGTATATATACAGTGCATTCGGAAAGTATTCAGTATTTTTCCCACATTTTGTTACGCTACAGCCTTATTCTAAAACGTATACAAATGTTTTTTTCCCCTCATCAATCTACACACAATAATGACAGAGCAAAAACAGGTTTCTAAAAATGTTTGCAAATTTCTAAGGAATAAAAACCTGAAATATCACATTGACATAAGTATTCAGACCCTTTACTCAGTACTTTGTTGAAGCACCTTTGGCAGCGATTACAGCCTTGAGTCTTCTTGGCTATGATGCTACAAGCTTGGCACACCTGTATTTGGGGAGATTCTCCCATTTTTCTCTGCAGATCCTCACAAGCTCTGTCAGGTTAAATTTGGACTCATCAGACCAAAGGACAGATTTCCTCTGGTATAATGTCTATTGCTCATGTTTCTTGGCCCAAGCAAGTCCCTTCTTCTTATTGGTGTCCTTTAGTAGGGGCTTCTTTTCAACAATTCGACCATGAAGGCCTGATTCACGCAGTCTCCTCTGAACAGTTGATGTTGAGCTGTGTCTGTTACTGCATTTATTTGGACTGCAATCTGAGGTGCAGTTAATTGCAGATTTTTGAGCCTGGTAAATCTAATGAACTTATCCTCTGCAGCATAGGTGACTCTGGGTCTTCCTTTCCTGTGGCAGTCCTCATGAGAGCCAGTATCATCATAGCGCTTGATGATTTTTGCGACCGCAACTTTCAAAGTTTTTTAAGTTTTCCGTGTTGACTGATCTTCATGTCTTAAAGTAATGACTGGCTGTCGTTTCTCTTTGCTTATTTGAGCGGTTCTTGCCATAATATGGACTTGGTCTTTTACCAAATAGGGCTATTTTCTGTATACCAAACCTACCTTGTCACAACACAACTGATTGGCTCAAATGCATTAAGAAGAGACCTGGGCACACCTGTTAATTGAAATGCATTCCAGGTGGTTACCTCATGAAGCTGGTTGAGAGAATGCAAAGAGTGGGTGGCTACTTTAAAGAATCTCAAAAATAAAATAAATTTAGATTTCTTTAAAACTTTTTTGGTTACTACATGATTCCATATGTGTTATTTCATAGTTTTGATGTCTTCACTATTATTCTACAATGTAGAAAATAGTACAATAAGGAAAAACCATTGAATGAGTAGGTGTGTCCAAACTTTTGTCAGGTTCTGTAAGTATTCAGACCCTTTACTCAGTACATTGCTGAAGCACCTTTGGCAGCGATTACAGCCTCGAGTCTTCTTGGTTGGCACATCTGTATTTGGGGAATTTCACCCATTCTCTGCAAATCCTCTCAAGCTCTGTCCGGTTGGATTGGAGCGTCGCTGCACAGATATTTTCAGGTCTCTCCAGAGATGTTTGATCGTCCGGGCTCTGGCTGGGCCACTCAAGGACATTCAGAGACTTGTCCCGAAGCCACTCCTGCGTTGTCTTGGCTGTGCGCTTAGGGTCGTTATCCTGTTGGAAGGGGAAGCTTCGCCCCAGTCTGCAGTCCTGAGCGCTCTGGAGCAGGTTTTCATCAAGGATCTCTCTGTACTTTGCTCAGTTCATCTTTCCTTTGATCCTGACTAGTCTCCCAGTAACTGCCACTGAAAAACTTCCCCACAGCATGATGCTGCCACCAACATGCCTCACCGTAGGGATGGTGCCAGGTTTCCTCCAGATGTGACACTTGGCATTCAGGCCAAAGAGTTCAATCTTGGTTTCATCAGACCAGAGAATCTTGTTTCTCATAGTCTGAGAGTCTTTAGGTGCCTTTTGGCTAAATCCAAGCAGGTTGTTGAGCCTTTTACTAAGAAGTGGCTTCCACCTGGCCACTCTACCATAAAGGTCTGATTGGTGGAGTGCTGCAGAGATGGTTGTCCTTCTGGAAAGTTCTCCCATCTCCACAGAGCACTCTGAAGCTTTGTCAGAGTGACCATCGTGTTCTTGTTCACCTCCCTGACCAAGCCCTTTCCCACCGATTGCTCAGTTTGGCTGGGCGGCCAGCTCTAGGAAGAGTCTTGGTGGTTCCAAACTTCTTCCATTTAAGAATGATGGAGGCCACTGTGTTCTTGGGGACCTTCAATGCTGCAGAAATGTTTTGGTAGCCTTCCCCAGATCTGTGCCTCAACACAATCCTGTCTCGGCGCTCTACGGACAATTCCTTTGCCCTCATGGCTTGGCTTTTGGACTGACATGCACTGTCAACTGTGGGACCTTATATAGACAGGTGTGTGCCTTTCCAAATCATGTCCAATCAATTGAATTTACAACAGGTGGATTCCAATCCAGTTGTAGAAACATCTCTAGCATGATCAATGGAAACAGGATGCACCTGAGCTCATCGCAAAGGGTCTGAATACTTATGTAAAAAATACATTTATTTAGTATATTTTGAAAACATTTGCAAAAATGTATAAAAACCTGTTTTTGTTTTGTCATTATGGGGTATTGTGTGTAGATTGACGAGGGACATTTAAATACATCTATTTTAGAATAAGTCTGTAACAAAAAAAGGTGGAAAAAGTAAAGGGGTCGGAATACTTTCCGAATGCACTGTATATTCACTACCGGTCAAAAGGTTTAGAACACCTACTCATTCAAGGGTTTTTCTTTATTTTTACTATTTTCTACATTGTAGAATAATATGAAATAACACATATGGAATCATGTAGTAACCAAAAAAGAGTGAAACAAATCAAAATATATTTTATATTTGAGATTCTTCAAATAGCCACCCTTGACAACTTTGCACACTCTTGGCATTCTCTCAACCAGCTTCACCTGGAATGCTTTTCCAACAGTCTTGAGAGAGTTCCCACACATGCTTAGCACTTGTTGGCTGCTTTTCCTTCATCCCAAATTATTTCAATTTGGTTGAGGTCCAGGGATTGTGGAGGCCAGGTCATCTGATGCAGCACTCAATCACTCTCCTTCTTGGTAAAATACCCCTTACACAGCCTGGAGGACTGCAACTTTCAAAGTTTTTTAAATTTTCCGTGTTGACTGATCTTCATATCTTAAAGTAATGACTGACTGTCATTTCTCTTTGCTTATTTGAGCTGTTCTTGCCATAATACGGTCTGGGTCTTTTACCAAATAGAGCTATCTTCTGTATACCACCCCTACCTTGTCACAACACAACTGATTGGCTCAAAAGCATTAAGAAGGAAAGAAATTCCACAAATTAATTGAAATGCATTCCAGCTGACTACCTCATGAAGCTGGTTGAGAGAATGCCAAGAGTGTGTAAAGTTGTTATCAAGGCAAAGGGTGGCTATTTGAAGAATCTCAAATATAAAATATATTTTGATTTCTTTAACACTTTTTTGGTTACTACATGTTTCCATATGTGTTGTTTCATAGTTTTGATATCTTCACTATTATTCTACAATGTAGAAAATAGTACAAATAAAGAAAAACCTTTGAATGTGTAGGTGTTCTAAAACTTTTGACTGGTACTGTACAGTACATATAATATGAACTGTATTTCTCTACTCAGCAGCACCAGTTATACAACCAGGCAGTATTATATGACAGAGTAGAACCCAGAGAGAAATCAATGTTTCTGTACTTTAGGGACAGGCACTGTGACTTGGAACACAACTAATAATGTTTTTTATGTCCCCCTCTTTGTCTTGATCATTCCAACTGTGGGGTTTAAGCATTTCATTCAAGCCGTTATAGGACTTTATTAACAAGGAATAACAAGAGAAGAGCACACCCAGTGGGCACAGACGTCCTTTCAACATCGAGTTTTGATTTACATTTGGTTGAGTTGTCAACTAACGTGAATTCAACGTGAAATCAACAACAGAAAACTGACCTTGTCATTGGATTTAGGTTCGAATTTGGGTGTGAAAAAAATATAATTCCTTTACGTTGATGACATCAAATCAGTTTTTCACATTGATTCAACATCATCACGTTTTGGGTTTGAAGTGACATGGAAACAACGTTGATTCAACCAGCTTTTGCCGAGTGGGCAGCCTTGAAAATTTTGAGTGGAAAGGTTTTCCATTCTCAGCACAGGCCAAGTTTGAGAGTGGACAACTTGCCCTTCGGTCATCAATATTACTACAGTATCACCTGATGATATAAAAATGGATACTAATGTTTTTATTATGTCAAGTCCACTCTTTCATTTGTATTAAATTACATGAATATAAGTTCAAATCATGTGTTTCAGGACTTGATGTGTGTCATACATTATCCCACTTAAAAAGAACAGTGGGACATTAAAATGCAAATGTTAAGGTTATATTTATACTTTTTAAAGAAAAAGACAATGATACATTATTTTATGTCGTGTGACTTTTGGCAGTGACAATTTTGTAGAGATGAATAAACTTCAAATGACTTTGACTTCCTGTGTGCCAAGTGTGTCTCCCTCTCGCTCAGTGAAAAGTGATCTATTTTTTAGGAGAATTTAATGACATTTCTGTTTTTGCGCCTTGGACAGGCTTCAGAAATGCAGCTTTTTTTATTTCCGTTCTTTTTTTAAAGGATAAATGCATTTGCAGTTTTCCGCTCAGAAAAGTGTATTTATATCTTAGGAGGCATTTTAAAGCTCTATTCGCTGTCACGGTGAGACAAGTGTGCTCTCACATTGGATTGCGAGGTGCAAATGTATGAAAAAAGGCACAGAGGCTGAGACTCAGCAGTAGGCAGCCAGGAGTGTTGTGGAAGCGAGAAAATCAGATCACTTGAATGCTTTCTCAAACATTTCTAGAGGAGACACCAGTATCAGCGCTGTTAGTATCTCTCTCTCTCTCTCTCTATCTTTCCTCCCTTTCTCTCTCTCTCTCTTTCTCTCTCTCTCTCTCTCTCTCTTTCTCTCTCTCTCTCTCTCTCTCTCTCTCTTTCTCTCTCTCTCTCTCTCTCTCTCTCTCTCTCTCTTTCTCTCTCTCTCTCTCTCTCTCTCTCTCTTTCTCTTTCTCTCTCTCTCTCTCTCTCTGTCTTTTTCTCTTTCTCTTTTTGCTCTCCCTCCTCTCTCTTTCTCTCTCTCTCTTTCCTCTCTCTCTCTCTCTCTCTCTCTCTCTCTCTCTTTCTCTTTCTCTCTCTCTCCTTTCCTCTCTCTCTCTCTTTCTTCTCTCTCTGTCTTTTTCTCTTTTCGCTCTCTCTCTCTCTCTTCTCTCTCCCCCCCCCTCTCTCTCTCTCTCTCTCCCCCTACTCATGACCTATATACAATCAGTTGTATTAGAGCATTTCCACGGTACTGTTCAGTGTACTGTATGCATGGTTCAGTTTTTTTCTTTAACGATGTTGTCAATACATTCCTCATTACCCCAGTAGCCTATTACATTTCAATTCAGATTTTAAAAAATACATTTTGTTATCACTTTACAAACATTTTCCAAGCAAAATGGTATATTATTGACTGCACTATTTCTCATCAAAAAATGATTCATTATTCTGAGTGATCCTTCAGGTATTTGTTTTTCTGTGTAGCTACCATGGAGGCTACATTAAGTTCAGTCAAATAGTCGCGCTTGTCCATTTTCCATTGAATTGTAGTGACACCAACTCTGTCCTCTCTTTTCTCCAGAATTGTGCAATATCTATGGTAAAGTTTTATTATTTTAGTCAATGTGAAACTCTCAGCACACGAGTACATCAGCAATCAGTCTACTGTACGTTAATGTGATGTATTGTTATGCTCGTATTCTCCATAATACTCCATAATACATGTTATGAATCATCTCATCATGGGTCTGTGGTAATACTCTGATCTCACTCTACTGTATGTACAGTACTGCTCCTCAGATCATCTGATCTCACTCTACTGTATGTACAGTACTGCTCCGCTGATCTGCTGATCACACTCTACTGTATGTACAGTACTGCTCCTCAGATCGTCTGATCTCACTCTACTGTATGTACAGTACTGCTCCTCTGATCTGCTGATCACACTCTACTGTATGTACAGTACTTCTCCTCTGATCTGCTGATCACACTCTACTGTATGTACAGTACTTCTCCTCAGATCGTCTGATCTCACTCTACTGTATGTACAGTACTGCTCCTCTGATCTGCTGATCACACTCTACTGTATGTACAGTACTGCTCCTCAGATCGTCTGATCTCACTCTACTGTATGTACAGTACTGCTCCTCAGATCGTCTGATCTCACTCTACTGTATGTACAGTACTGCTCCTCAGATCTGCTGATCTTACTCTGGACGTCTCCCACTCCCCTCTGTCAGTTATAGATCAATTTAAAATGGACCACGACACCTAGAACACTCTAGAATCCTTATTATGGCTTAATCTAGCTCTCATGAATTATACTGTAGCGTTGTCAATGCTGGATTCGTTACAATATCTAAGGCAACAATTTGTTCTGAAATGTAAATACATTAAAGACGAGGGGTCTTCTGCTTCTATTATACTTCACATCCAACACACTTATACTCTAAAGAGCAAGCACTGTAAATTGAATAAAAGTATATGTGTATAAATGAATAATAAAATTATATGTGTATAAATGAATAATAAAGCAATGATTAGAATTTCTTCGATATTAAAACAGGGGTTATAGTTATTTTATATTTTTCTAAATTCCTTCTCTCTACCTCTTCGCATTCTTTTCCCAAGGCCAAAAATACAAGCTTTTACATATATTACCTTTGTGATTAATGGAGTTATAGTCATTATTCTGCCCTATTGCTAATTAGACAACTCACCGCACCGCTAATGATATACAGTTGGAATAATGCTTGCCCACGAGGCACAATACCACATCAGACTCCTGCTCTTGCACTCTTGATACAACCCACCTACGTATTACCTCCTTCCCACCACCCCAGTCAGGCTTTGTCCATTACCAACGGAGTCACGGCCAACGCTGTCATTGTTTTTGTTCTCACATAATGAGGCCGGTTATTCCCTGGAGAGTTGTCGTAAGTAGAGAGCGCTGTGAGGAGGTACTCACAGTGTGTGTGTGTGTGTGTGTGTGTGTGTGTGTGTGTGTGTGTGTGTGTGTGTGTGTGTGTGTGTGTGTGTGTGTGTGTGTGTGTGCGTGCGTGCGTGTGGTCTAACTTCACTGTGCTTTTGGGATCCAACTGTCCTCACAAGGATGGTAAAATAAGGACAATTCTGACAAGTGGGCCATTTTGCAGGTCCCCACAAGGAAATATATTTTATGTTTACAATTACAGGTTAAAATTAGGGGTTAGGAATTAGGGGTTAGGAATTAGGGGTTAGGAATTAGGGGTTAAGTTTAGTTTGAGAGTCAGGAGTTTGAGGTTATGGTTAAGGTTAGGTTAAGGGTTAGGGAAAATAAATGTTTTGGTCCTCACTTGGATAGTAAAACCAACGTGTGTGTGTGTGTGTGTGTATAGGATGGGTAGGCTAACTGCTTTAGGGTGAATCCTCTATCTTGTAGCTGTATATATTTCTGTGACCATCCCAGCACTCCTTATTCTCTGTGAAATGATCCAGACGATACAACAGAAACGCCAACATAAAACCAACCGTAGACATTACCTCCACACCTGTCAGCTCATATTCTGACATCCAAATCATCTGCTTAACAAGGCAGCAGGAAGTCACACACTCACCCTGTCACACACACACACACACACATAACCACGCGGTGTATCCGAGGTCTGAACACCAGAGATTGAATATGTGTGTGTATCTTTGACTTGAGCGCTTAAAGCCAGTCTGAATGGGGCCCTGAGTGGCCTTTCTGTCATAGAAGACACACTGTTCCAGTATGACAGTGACAGGCTCATCACTAAACCACTAAACTAAATCATCTGCGGGTCTATTCCCCTGGCCGCCGCCCACTCTGTGTTAATGGCAAGGTGGGAGGGGACAGATGTATCGGTGCACCGGCGTCATGATGGAACGGTGACAACTGTTCCGTCAGTTGTCTGTTCAACTGTTCAGTCGACAACTATCTCGACAGCCAGCCGAGCCAAGCCACTAAGACCCCCTCTATCCCTGCAGCTATACACACCCACACACCCAGCTACGCCAGCCTGTCCTCTCTTTCCATCCTCCAGCAGTGCAATCGCTCAGTCCTTTGCAAAACCGGAGTGCCTGGCTGCAAAACGAAATGCGCTTCTTTCCTTCTTCATTTTCCTTTCATTTCTGCACCACAGATTGGTGGTTACGTAGTGTAGAAGAGAGTGATGGGAGGAAGCCAGGTGGAGGGGGTTGGGGGGGGGGGGTTAGGGGATCACAAGAAGCAGTGGGTAAATAGTGAGAAAAGGTCAAAGGTTAAGGTCGGAACATTGGAGAGAGAGGCCAGTGAGTCGTTAACAGTTCTCTCACTTACTTTCTGTGGCACAGAGGTCAGCATTTTCTGGAAATGACCTCTTGATTTCCCATTCTCTCCTTCCTCTATGAAAGCCCAGTATAAGGATATCATTACTACACAGTTCAACCAGACATACTGTAGGATCATTACAGTTGAGCAGAACATGGTGTAGAGTAGTAATGGGACCTTGAAACCTCTGGAGGGTACTAACAGTAGCCTGTTGGTGGAGGCGTTAGCTAGCAGGAATGACCATGGAGGTCAAGCGCCCAGAGTGTTCAGTGTTCACTCGTGTTGTCAGCCTCTCTCAATGAGTGGTCAGCCATGTTGGGTTCAATGAGTGGTTATCTGTTAGTTAATCATCTGTTTGTCTGATTTTGTCTGTACACACATGCACGCACACACACACAGAGAGACACACACACACACACACACACACACACACACACACACACACAGTGTGTGACATTATGTTAAACACAGCCTCTCTGTATCTGGGGCAAGACTCCACAAGAACTCTCAGGTGGCAGCTGAGTGCATGTGGAAGTTGCGATACAATCACACATTCTGTACCGGGTCTGTTTACTGTACATCTGATGCAGAAACTAAAGGCCCTGTTCAGTCAAACTGTTTACCAGGTTTGTGGAGCAAGACAAAAATAACAGTTAGACAGTTTTTTTCTTTGCAGGTTTCTCTGTCTCTCCAGCCCATTGGTGGTAGCAGCGGTATAAAGCTGAACTAGAGGTGAGTGTTATTTCATACAGTCATATCCATCATCCCTCCGTGTGCAACATCTTAGTCACATTGCTTTAAACTGGCAACAGACTTGGCTTGTATTGGACTACTTGCTGTCACTACAGTACAACCTCAAAGTTTTTTGAGGGTGAGGCAGTCCAAGTTAAGTTTGGCTCCAACCTTTTAATGGAATAACTAAAAAAATAAAAGTAACTTGATTCAAATTGTGATTTTATATATACATATTTTTTCATTTACCTAGTGACCAGAATCCTTTGGGCTTCTTTGATGCTGTCTCTTATCAACATTGCATGGCGGGGAGTGATAGTTCAACATCGCACTCTGTTTGCACTTTTCTGAGCCCCCTCCCACATTCTTGTTAAGTAGTAGTCAAGTCTCCACCGCTACGCCTCCGCTGCGGGCCTGGGTCATCATGGGAAATCGTAGTGCCATCCTTCACGACCGTCCCTCCTCCCCCTCTTCCTCCACACAGGCCAACCGTACGCTTTCAAATAGTTGGAAGTTCAAGGTGTTCGACTCAGGCTGGGGTATTGGCTCAGAAACCTAGGGAACTCAGGGACAGGGCTAGCCAATTATAAAATTATGAGAGAGGAGAGGAGATGTCTTTTTTCCCCCGTTGTCCCCAAGAACCCAGGAAGCCAGATAAGAAGACAAGAAGCCTTATCTTTGAACACCTCTCGCTCGCTCTCTCCCTTGCTACAAGATAACACAACCTTTCGCTTCCTTCGACTTCTGTCAGGGCAAAGCCTCCATGGCAGCCAGGAGCAAGGTTTATTTCCTTTTTTCTCTTCTTCCTGTGTTCCTCATAGCACTTTGGGAAGGGAACGGGTGTTGTCACATGTTCCAAGCTGGTGTCTCTCCACTTAACGTCGGCAACGTTGGCAACATGACAGACAAGAAGAAACATCCCGAGAGCCACAAATGACATGTTCCCCATCCTTTTCCAACGTGTCATCCTCCTTCTTCTGGACACCTGATTGATTCTGACAGCCTATATTGGGTATTTCATATGAAAGAGAATTTTGCCATTAAAAGTTAATGCGTTGGAATTTCTCTCAGTGCTTTTTATTACCAGGCCGCCAGTTTTGAACAATTTTTCAAAGTAACACACCCCAAATTCCACTGTTTGCAATGAATTAATAATAAACTCTTGTCACTGAAGTATCATGCGTTCTTTAATCAGGGCGGGTTGAAACAGAAAGCTTCTTGAAAGGTATTTTTTTTTCATGATCAGAACAATTAACTAAGCTAGCGCCGGGGTTCTGTGCAAAGCGTTGGAGCGAGGGTTGGAGTCATGCATGGATGTGCGACCCCCCGGTATCCTGTCTGTCTTGTAGTTTTCTCTATTTGATACAATTACAGCGTCTTGACTGCATCACAGCAGTATCACTCGGACGAGCATCACTCGTCCGGGGCGCCAGAGAAGACCCCGGCCGAAGGCTTTGTGAACTACAAGAACAAAAAGAACAGAGACAGTTCTAAGTCTTTGTTCCGTCATGTTCTGATTGCGCTATCCAGCCAAGTTCTAGAATCTAAAATAAACATCTGCAAGTTTAGTTGAGTGCCCCCAATCCATACAACTTGCAGCAAGCATATTTTGGATTCTGTCTGTCTGTCTGTCTGTCTGTCTGCCTGTCTGTCTGTCTGTCTGTCTGTCTTGTCGTTGATGTCTTGTGTCGTTGATGTCTTGTCTGTCTGTCTTGTGTCGTAGTTTGTTGTGTTTCTTTTCTTTGTGTTGTGCGGTATAGGAGGTGACACCTGTCTCATGTCTCCTCTCTGATTCACACCTGAGCACCACTCAACTACAAGGGAGAGAAGAGAGAACGAACGGCGAGACTGTTTCTAAAATGTTATTTCATCATCTTCAATGAGGGGTGGGCAAACTACAGCCTACGGGCCGGATCGAAAGCATGTAGGAATTATAATGGACCTATATCTTTTCAAATAACTGCTCTTTGTCTGGTCTGCAAATTGTTTTTGACGAACAAAATGCTTCCCAAAAAGTATGTGCGGCCTTCCGTTGAATTTCTAAGTCACAATGTGGGCCTTGAGCCCAGAATTTGCCCATCCCTGTCTTAGATTATAGCCTACCTCCTACCTCAACTCTTCCTTTACCATTTACTATACAGTACCCCCTTTTACCATTTACTGTACATTACCCCCTTTTACCATTTACTATACATTACCCCCTTTTACCATTTACTATACAGTACCTCCTTTTACCATTTACTATACAGTACCCCCTTTTACCATTTACTATACAGTACCCCCTTTTACCATTTACTATACATTACCCCCTTTTACCATTTACTGTACACAGTGGTAAAAAAAAGTTCCTAATTGTCAAACTTGAATAAAAGTAAATTCACCCTAATGGAAAATTATTCAAGTTAAAGTGAAAGTCACCCGGTAAAATTTTACTTGAGTAAAAATCTAAAAGTATTTGGTTTTAAATATACTTAAGTATCAAAAGTAAATGTAATTTATTAAATATACTTAAGCATCAAAGGGAAAGGATAAATCATTTCAAATTCCTTATATAAAGCACATTTTCTTGTTTTTTTTTATTTACGTATAGCCAGGGGCCTTTTCCAACACTCAGACATCATTTACAGACTAAGCATGTGTGTTTAGTGAATCTGCCAGATCAGGGGCAGATAGGGATGACCAGGGATGTTCTCTTGATAAGTATACGAATTAGGCAATTTTCCTGTCCGGCTTAGCATTCAACATGTAATGAGTACTTTTAGGTGTCAAGGAAAGGTATGACGTAAATAGTTCATCAATTTCTTTAGGAATGTAGAGAAGTAAAAGTAAAAGTTCAAAAATAGAAATAAAATATAAATAGTAAAGTACAGATACACAAACAAACTACTTAAGGAGTACTTTCAAGTATTTTTTCTTAAGTACTTTACATCATTTACTTTACAGTACCCTCTTTTACCATTTGTGTGCACTTAAGGTTCACAATCACAGAACAAATGGCAACAAGACAATATAAGACATAAGAATAAAGCAACAAAGCAAGCAGATACACCATAAAACAATTCAGCAATATGTGGAAGGTGGACAAACATATTGAGTTTTTCCTCAAAAATTGCTGCAGCAGCATAGTCCAATTATGTAATTTTGTCCAAATGGAACCTTTGCTGTACAGGAATGAGAGTTTCTAATGCTGTTTCTAGGTATCTAATGCTGTTTCCACTCCGGGTGCCATTGTGCAGCGTGTTATTCTCACTCACTCTGTACAGGCAGTTCTCATTGGGGAGAGCAATGAGAAGCTGTAGGAATAGCAGTGATATCACCAGTTAGGGTTCAACTAGGAGCTAGGAGCTAACAGAAGGGGTCGATGATGTTGAAATGAGTCAAAAGGCCCCCGTAGCTGGTGTGAGAGTTGAGTTTGGCAATCTCTTGCTTTGCGTTTGTTTTAAAGAGAAGAGCACACTCCTTACAAGCACTCTGGAAACCTTCACACTCGTTCTTTCTCTCTCTCTCTCTTTCTTCTCTCTCTCTTTCTCTCTCTCTCTCTCTTCCACCCCAATCCTCTCTATCTCTCCATCTCACTCTGTCCGTCTCTCTCTCTCCATCCTTCTGTTCCTAAGAACAGGAAACAGCAGTCTGAACAGTTGGCGTCCCTCAATAAGTTATACCCACAATCCCACCGAACACGCAACAGCATGGAAAGAAGAAGACTATCGCAGGTGAAGGCTAGTATAATTAGTCCTTATCAAAAATGTAATTCTTTTCCTGGAATACCGCCGCGAGGGAACCAACGCCGAGCCATGGCCAAAAGCGAAGCTACCTGGACTGAAGTAAAATAATGAATAAAGATATTCTAACCTCCAGCTATGGGTCCATTTATATGGCTGACGTGACTCGCCATCAATGTTGGGTCGAATTCTAATTTAATTTCTGAGGAGATGTAATGTAATGTTACCATGAATATGGATGTTAGTCACCCTAAATATTAATCCACACACCCCGCTCGTGGATATTGGGAGCATATTATCATACATCCTTCAGGAGAACATTAATTAATTTACTATTTTTGATCATTTAATATAATTGAATTTTTAGGGACTTTTCGCTCGTCTTGAACATATCTAAGATGAAATATAAGAGTGATTTAGTGTTTTAGAAAACGATTTAGTGAGAGTTACAAGGTGGTTAGTTGGTGGGCCCCTGCACCTAACACACAGATGACGCAATGTTTTTGCAACGATGCATCAATGTGTGGCCTTTATTTTGGGGGACTTTTCACTAGAAAATATGTTAGAAAAACTGTAGGTGAGATGACTCAGTAAATTGAGTAGGCAAGGTATCTGGTTTGCTGGTGGGGCCCTTAACCCATAACATTGTGTCATGATGATGTCCTCGTAATCCAGTGGTATTGATACTGTTTTAGCTGGGACCCTATTTTTCCGCCGGACATTCTGGGGACCCCATTTCTTTCCCAATAATTTCTCGCGGCCCCATCCCAAATCTAATGACACAACCTTAAAATCATCAAATGTAGATTTTTACATCAACAAATAATGTTCAATTCATTGCATTTTCATCTCTTAACCAAAATGAAAAGAAGCCCACGAATACATTTACTCAATAAGATGGTATTATTCTAAAACATTTGGGCTACCGTGACTTTGAATACCCGTCTTAATCTCATCTTTTAAATAAAGGTTAAATAAAAAATATATAAATAAAAATCTTATCTTGCAACGTGATCTCGATGTGTGGCCTTTACGATTTTAAATAATAGATTAATTAACAGAAGAATTAACATGATTCATTCCCCAGGTTTCAGAAGATGTACCTCGGCGGCGTCAGATTGAATCTGGCCCGCTGACGTCTGAGGGCCCTGTTACGGGGTCTCCTGTTGTTCATTTTCCCGACAGCACCGCCTGCCTCCTTCTAAAAGCTCGCAAGTGCCATTTGTCTGTAGGTTAACAGAAAGACGAGATATAGGCCAGGACGGCAGGCAGGCCGCTGAATTATTCACAACTCCCACAACACATGCACTTTTGCTTTTCAAGCATGAGTTATAATTTAATTAGAAACTTCTGGTGCGTTGCGTTTCTCTGGCTATTTAAATATTAAAATCTTCCGCTGATCACTTTCCATTAGCCACCCCGATGAAAACCTCCCTGAGATGTCCGGGTTGTGTTTCTCTTCTCTTCTTTTTCTTTCTATACTTTCTCTGTCTGTCTTCCTCTTCCCTCCTTCCTTTCGTTTCGTGTTTTCTCAGTGTTCCCGCGTTCGGAGATTGTTTGTCGACGTGGCGGAGGAAGGGGTCGCGTGGGTAATTATGTCTTCTCCTTTAGAGTCAACACAGGAGCCGACTCAGCCGAGGTATCTGGGAGGGATAATGGGGACATCAACGTGTGTGTGCCTGCGCGTGTTTGGGTCTAAGCATCCCTGTGGGTGGGCACAAGGGACACGTGTAAGTGTGTGTGTGTGCGGTGACTGACAGCCAGGGGAGAGCAGCTGGCATAAGAGGAGAGGCCTACTCTCATTACCAAACCCCCCACTTACCCAGGAGGACAGGTTAAGGCAACGTTCCATCAGTGTTGTCCGAATTCAGAGTGGCAAGATGGGGGAAGGGGGTTGGTCATCAAGGGACAATGAGGAAACTCTGACAAGATGTGATTCCACTCTCTGTCTGTCTATCCAGACCTGTTTGTCACGAGCCTCTTGTCTCCTAAATGCAACCTGTCGAAATGTTTGATTCTGGAGTGTGTGTGTGTGTGTGTGTGTGTGTGTGTGTGTGTGTGTGTTCGCGCACCCCTGTGTGCTTGTGTGTGGTTGTCTGTGTGTGTATGTGGTTGCATCTTACTGTATGACTTGACAGAGAGAGAAGGGCTGTACGTGTGTGCTGACATGTATTTCCAGTCTGGTGCTCTGTTGGATCAGATGTGTTCATCAGGGAAAGCTATGGTTCACCATCATACTGTACCATTTAGAAATAGGCCCCTTTCCTGAATTACAATGAATATGTGTGTGTGTGTGTGTACATCTGCGTGTGTCTACATGTGAATCTGCGTGTGCGCGTGTCTACGTGTGTGTGTGTGTGTGTGTGTGAATTACACACTTCTGTGTGTGTGAGTTATCTCTCTCTCTCCTGGATGACAGGTTGCTCAATCCTTCCCTAGCCACCCCTGTGACATCCACACTCCATCAGCTATGGCAGAGATGTACTAGTGATCCCTAGCTGAGGGCGACGGGGCTAATTATAACACCAGCATCTACTTTCATCTTCCCCTGACGGGTATTTATTCCTTTATGTATTAAAGCTATCTGTTAGCTTTAGCCGCGCCGCTCGGCACTCACGGTCCGCCAGAGACCAAGGGTTAGAGGGGCAGAGAGAGGAAGTGTGTGTGTGAGAGAGAGAGGGATAGAGACCAAGGGTTAGAGGGGCAGAGAGAGGAAGTGTGTGTGTGAGAGAGAGAGGGATAGAGATCAAGGGAAAGAGGAAGAGGAGAGGAGGAGGAGAGGCCATCATGTGTATGGCGGGAGGAGAAAAAGAACAGAGTAACAGAGGGAGAGATGGATTCTTTACCTGTCTGTGATTCACAAATAGCTCCAGTCAATTCCTTACCCTACCAACAAGCAGTAAGGGAAGAGTGTGTGCATGCACATGTGTGTATGTGTGGTTTGTGTGTGTGTTGTATATTACAGTGTGTGTGCGTGTCTATTCGCTAATGCTGTGTATGTGTACCGGGGCTCCAAAACGCCTGGGAGTGTTTCTTGTACAACAGCGTAGCAGGGTTGTGTCAATCAGGTAGTGCTGTTGACAGCAGGTGTGTGTGCAGCCGTGCGTGTGTGCGTGCATGCATGTGTGTATGTGCATGTGTGTGAGTGTGTCAATCAGGCAGGAGAGAGAGAGAGGAGAGAGAGAGAGAATACATCAGACATAAACAGTCAAAGTTTCACATTCTCTTGCAAAGTCAATGGACATGGATGTGCACTGATAATTTGTTTTGGTTCACACACGGTTCACACATTTAGCAGTTATGGTAAGTTGATAAGGGCTCTAAGTACGCTTTTATGCCTTTTCTGTTCAGTCTTTCCATTTGTAATGAAAACATAAGTGGACCAAGGATCAGTTCAAAGTCCGTTCTAAGGGCCGGCTCTAAGATAGAAGTCAAAGAGTGTTTTTTCTTCTGAGAGTAGGACCATCAGATTGCACCGACGATGAATATCATGGCGCGAGGCCGGTAAATTATTAACCCCGCGTTACATTTGAAGAATGCTTGCGAGGCGTGAGATTTAAAAGAAGTTAATGTTTCACTATCAAGCCATTTCATCCAATCTTCATAACGGATCTGTGTGTCGGCGAGGGCATTAGTTTCGCCCGTTACGCCATTTCTGTCAAATATGACGGTTCCTTTTTTTCTCCTTCCTTTTTTTTCTGTCAGGGACGAAGTCGTGGCTCGTCTTCTCCAAAGGAGAGAAGTGTCTTCTTCTGACTGGTCATTGGTTCTAAGTGGCTTGTGCATTTTTCATGGGACGGTCGTTCCACGACTAGGTTTGTCTCCCTATTAGGGAGGTTGAAGAGGTACGGGAGCAGAGAGTGGTTGAAGTGGGCATTGAAATATTCATCTCTGACTGCAACATACAACATGCAGCATCATGTGTGGTAATGTTCATTAAAGAATGTAGATATCGGTGGTCCCCTGCTTTCTACATAACATTATGGAAGCTTATGGAAGGCTTAAAGTAGAATGGCATTTAGCTTCAAGTCCCTTCTTAAGTCAAGTCCCTATCAGAACTTAAAATAAGTGATACTCAGTATATTCTCCACTTGTATACCAATTGCCACTGTAAGGGGTGTGTACTGGTGGCAGAGAAGTCAGGCGCAGGAGAGCAAAAACTGTGTTACAACGGCGCAGTTTAATAATAAAAATCACCATAAACAGAACAATCAATACAATGGGTACAAAACAATTCCGGACAAGGACATGGGGGGAACAGAGGGTTAAATACACAACATGTAATGATGGAATTGAAAAAAGGTGTGTGGAAGACAAGACAAAACAAATGGAAAATGAAAAGTGGATCGATGATGGCTAGAAGACCGGCGGCGCCGCCCGCCGAACGCTGCCCGAACAAGGAGAGGAACCAACTTCGGCGGAAGTCGTGACTGTCAGGTGCGTGAATGAGGACCCAAAAGCGAATTAACAAAACAGAGTTTCTTTAATGACGAAACACACGTAGGCTCAGATGGACAGGCAGATTCCGACAGGACAGGACAAGGTTAGATGAACAGGCAGATTCCGACAGGACAGGACAAGGTTGCAGCTAACACGACGATAGTCTGGTTCAGGCATGAGAAACACAAACGAGAATCCGACAAAGACAGGAGCAGGAACAGAGAGAGATATAGAGACCTAATCAGAGGGAAAAAGGGAACAGGTGGGAAAAGGGGTGAACGAGGTAGTTAGAGAAGACAAGGAACAGCTGGGGGAAAGAGGGGAAGAAAAGGTAACCTAATACGACCAGCAGAGGGAGACAGGGTGAAGAGAAAGAACAGGAACAAGACACAACATGACAATACATGACAGTACCCCCCCACTCACCGAGCGCCTCCTGGCGCACTCGAGGAGGAAACCTGGCGGCAACGGAGGAAATCATCGATCAGCGAACGGTCCAGCACGTCCCGAGAGGGAACCCAACTCCTTTCCTCAGGACCGTACCCCTCCCAATCCACTAGGTACTGATGACCACGGCCCCGAGGACGCATGTCCAAAATCTTACGGACCCTGTAGATAGGTGCGCCCTCGACAAGGATGGGGCGGGGGGGGGGAAGACGAGCGGGGGCGCGAAGAACGGGCTTAACACAGGAGACATGGAAGACCGGGTGGACGCGACGAAGATATCGCGGAAGAAGAAGTCGCACTGCGACAGGATTAATGATCTGAGAAATACGGAACGGACCAATGAACCGCGGGGTCAACTTGCGAGAAGCTGTCTTAAGGGGAAGGTTCTGAGTGGAGAGCCAAACTCTCTGACCGCGACAATATCTAGGACTCTTAGTTCTACGCTTATTAGCAGCTCTCACAGTCTGCGCCCTATAACGGCAAAGTGCAGACCTGACCCTCTTCCAGGTGCGCTCGCAACGTTGGACAAAAGCCTGAGCGGAGGGGACGCTGGACTCGGCGAACTGAGATGAGAACAGCGGAGGCTGGTACCCGAGGCTACTCTGAAAAGGAGATAGCCCGGTCGCAGACGAAGGAAGCGAGTTGTGGGCGTATTCTGCCCAGGGGAGCTGTTCTGACCAAGACGCAGGGTTACGAAAAGAAAGACTGCGTAAGATGCGACCAATAGTCTGATTGGCCCGTTCTGCTTGACCGTTAGACTGGGGGTGAAAGCCGGAAGAGAGACTGACGGAAGCCCCAATCAAACGGCAAAACTCCCTCCAAAATTGAGACGTGAATTGCGGACCTCTGTCCGAAACGACGTCTGACGGAAGGCCATGAATTCTGAAAACATTCTCGATGATGATTTGTGCCGTCTCTTTAGCAGAAGGAAGCTTAGCAAGGGGAATAAAATGAGCCGCCTTAGAGAACCTATCGACAACCGTAAGAATAACAGTCTTCCCCGCTGACGAAGGCAGTCCGGTGATAAAATCTAAGGCGATGTGAGACCACGGTCGAGAGGGAATGGGAAGCGGCCTGAGACGGCCGGCAGGAGGGGAGTTACCGGACTTAGTCTGCGCGCAGACCGAACAAGCAGCCACGAAACGACGCGTGTCATGCTCCCGGATGGGCCACCAAAAACGCTGGCGAATGGAAGCAAGCGTACCCCGAACGCCAGGGTGGCCGGCTAACTTGGCAGAGTGAGCCCACTGAAGAACGGCCAGACGAGTAGGAACGGGAACGAAAAGAAGGTTCCTAGGACAAGCGCGCGGCGACGGAGTGTGAGTGAGTGCTTGCTTTACCTGCCTCTCAATTCCCCAGACAGTCAACCCGACAACACGCCCCTTAGGGAGAATCCCCTCGGGGTCAGTGGAGGCTACTGAAGAACTGAAGAGACGAGATAAAGCATCAGGCTTGGTGTTCTTAGAGCCCGGACGATAAGAAATCACGAACTCGAAACGAGCGAAAAACAGCGCCCAACGAGCCTGACGCGCATTAAGTCGTTTGGCAGAACGGATGTACTCAAGGTTCCTATGGTCAGTCCAAACGACAAAAGGAACGGTCGCCCCCTCCAACCACTGTCGCCATTCGCCTAGGGCTAAGCGGATGGCGAGCAGTTCGCGGTTTCCCACATCATAGTTACGTTCCGACGGCGACAGGCGATGAGAAAAATACGCGCAAGGATGGACCTTGTCGTCAGAGAAGGAGCGCTGAGAAAGAATGGCTCCCACGCCCACCTCTGACGCGTCAACCTCGACAACGAACTGTCTAGAGACGTCAGGTGTAACAAGGATAGGTGCGGATGTAAAACGATTCTTGAGGAGATCAAAAGCTCCCTGGGCGGAAACGGACCACTTAAAGCACGTCTTGACAGAAGTAAGGGCTGTGAGAGGAGCTGCCACCTGACCGAAATTACGGATGAAACGACGATAGAAGTTTGCGAAGCCGAGAAAGCGCTGCAGCTCGACGCGTGACTTAGGGACGGGCCAATCAATGACAGCTTGGACCTTAGCGGGATCCATCTTAATGCCTTCAGCGGAAATAACAGAACCGAGAAATGTGACGGAGGAGGCATGAAAAGTGCACTTCTCAGCCTTCACAAAAAGACAATTCTCTAAAAGGCGCTGGAGGACACGTCGAACGTGCTGAACATGAATCTGGAGTGACGGTGAAAAAATCAGGATATCGTCAAGGTAAACGAAAACAAAGATGTTCAGCATGTCTCTCAGGACGTCATTGACTAATGCCTGAAAGACAGCTGGAGCGTTAGCGAGGCCGAAAGGAAGAACCCGGTATTCAAAGTGCCCTAACGGAGTGTTAAATGCCGTCTTCCACTCGTCCCCCTCCCTGATGCGCACGAGATGGTAAGCGTTACGAAGGTCCAACTTAGTGAAAAACCTGGCTCCCTGCAGGATCTCGAAGGCTGAAGACATAAGAGGAAGCGGATAATGATTCTTCACTGTTATGTCATTCAGCCCTCGATAATCTATGCAGGGGCGCAGAGACCCGTCCTTCTTCTTGACAAAAAAAAACCCCGCTCCGGCGGGAGAGGAGGAGGGGACTATGGTACCGGCGTCAAGAGCTACAGACAAATAATCTTCGAGAGCCTTACGTTCGGGAGCCGACAGAGAGTATAGTCTACCCCGGGGGGGAGTGGTTCCCGGAAGGAGATCAATACTACAATCATACGACCGGTGTGGAGGAAGAGAGGTGGCCCTGGACCGACTGAACACCGTGCGCAGATCGTGATATTCCTCCGGCACCCCTGTCAAATCACCAGGCTCCTCCTGTGAAGAAGAGACAGAGGAAACAGGAGGGATAGCAGACATTAAACATTTCACATGACAAGAGACGTTCCAGGAGAGGATAGAATTACTAGACCAATTAATAGAAGGATTATGACAAACTAGCCAGGGATGGCCCAAAACAACAGGTGTAAAAGGTGAACGAAAAATTAAAAAATAAATGGTTTCGCTATGATTACCAGAGACAGTGAGGGTTAAAGGTAGCGTCTCACGCTGAATCCTGGGGAGAGGACTACCATCCAAGGCGAACAAGGCCGTGGGCTCCCTTAACTGTCTGAGAGGAATGTCATGTTCCCGAGCCCAGGTCTCGTCCATAAAACAGCCCTCCGCCCCAGAGTCTATCAAGGCACTGCAGGAAGCTGACGAACCGGTCCAGCGTAGATGGACCGACAAGGTAGTGCAGGATCTTGAAGGAGAGACAGGAGTAGTAGCGCTCACCAGTAGCCCTCCGCTTACTGATGAGCTCTGGCTTTTACTGGACATGAAGTGACAAAATGACCAGCGGAACCGCAATAGAGACAGAGGCGGTTGGTGATTCTCCGTTCGCTCTCTTTAGTCGAGATGCGGATACCTCCCAGCTGCATAAGCTCAGCACCCGAGCCGGCAGAGGAAGATGGTAGTGATGCGGAGAGGGGGGCAACGGAGAACGCGAGCTCCTTTCCACGAGCTCGGTGACGAAGATCAACCCGTCGCTCTATGCGAATAGCGAGTTCAATCAAGGAATCCACGCTGGAAGGAACCTCCCGGGAGAGAATCTCATCCTTTACCTCCGCGCGGAGACCCTCCAGAAAACGAGCGAGCAAAGCCGGCTCGTTCCAGTCACTGGAGGCAGCAAGAGTGCGAAACTCAATAGAGTAGTCTGTTATGGATCGATTACCTTGACATAGGGAAGACAGGACCCTGGAAGCCTCCTCCCCAAAAACAGATCGATCAAAAACCCGTATCATCTCCTCCTTAAAGTCCTGATACTGGTTAGTACACTCAGCCCTTGCCTCCCAGATTGCCGTGCCCCACTCACGAGCCCGTCCAGTAAGGAGAGATATGACGTAGGCGATACGAGCAGTGCTCCTGGAGTAAGTGTTGGGCTGGAGAGAAAACACAATATCACACTGGGTGAGGAACGAGCGGCATTCAGTGGGCTCCCCAGAGTAACACGGCGGGTTATTGATTCTGGGCTCCGGAGATTCGAAAGCCCTGGAAGTGGCCGGTGGATCGAGGCGGAGATGGTGAACCTGTTCTGTGAGGTTGGAGACTTGGGCGGCCAGGGTCTCAACGGCATGTCGAGCAGCAGACAATGCCTGCTCGTGTCTGCCTAGCATCGCTCCCTGGATCTCGACGGCTGAGTGGAGAGGATCCGAAGTCGCTGGGTCCATTCTTGGTCGGATTCTTCTGTCAGGTGCGTGAATGAGGACCCAAAAGCGAATTAACAAAACAGAGTTTCTTTAATGACGAAACACACGTAGGCTCAGATGGACAGGCAGATTCCGACAGGACAGGACAAGGTTAGATGAACAGGCAGATTCCGACAGGACAGGACAAGGTTGCAGCTAACACGACGATAGTCTGGTTCAGGCATGAGAAACACAAACGAGAATCCGACAAAGACAGGAGCAGGAACAGAGAGAGATATAGAGACCTAATCAGAGGGAAAAAGGGAACAGGTGGGAAAAGGGGTGAACGAGGTAGTTAGAGAAGACAAGGAACAGCTGGGGGAAAGAGGGGAAGAAAAGGTAACCTAATACGACCAGCAGAGGGAGACAGGGTGAAGAGAAAGAACAGGAACAAGACACAACATGACAATACATGACAGTGACAGTACCCCCCCTTGACGCAAGGCTCCAGCAGCGCGCCGACACCGGCCTCGGGGACGACCCGGAGGGCAAGGCGCAGGGCGATCCGGACGAAGATGGTGGAACTCCTGCAGCATTGAAGGGTCCAACACGTCCTCGACCAGAACCCGTACGTACCCCTCCCACTCCACGAGATACTGAAGGCTCCTTCGGTCCATACTTGAATCCAGCATGGAGCAAACGGAGTACGCCGGGGCCCCCTCGATGTCCAGAGGGGGCAGAGGAACCTCCCACACCTCAGACTCCTGGAGCGGGCCAGCCACCACCGGCCTGAGGAGAGACACATGGAACGAGGGGTTAATACGGTAATCGGGGGTAGCTGTAACCAATAACAAACCTCATTCACTCTCCTCAGGACTTTAAATGGCCCCACAAACCACAGACCCAGCTTCCGGCAGGGCAGGCAAAGGGGCAGGTTTCGGGTTGAGAGCCAGACCCGGTCCCCCGGTGCGAACACCGGGGCCTCACTGCGGTGACAATCTGCGTTCTCTTTCTGGCGCTGCACGGCCTGCTGAAGGTGAACACGGACAGCTTCCCATGTCTCCTCCGCGTGCCTGAACCAGTCGTCCACCGCAGGAGCCTCGGTCTGACTCTGATGTCAAGGCGCCAGAACCGGCTGGTACCCCAGTACGCACTGGAAGGGAGAGAGGTTAGTGGAGGAGTGGTGAAGCGAGTTCTGTGCCATCTCGGCCCAGGGCACGAACGCCGCCCACTCCCCCAGCCGGTCCTGGCAATAAGACCGCAGAAACCTGCCCACATCCAGGCTTACTCTCTCCACCTGCCCATTACTCTCGGGGTGCCGAAAGACGTGAGTAAACAGTCTGTAGGTCCGTAGGGAGACCGGGCAGAGGGAGGAGACGACAGGACTTAGAGAACCGATCCACAACGACCAGGGTCGCAGTGTTACCCTGTGAGGGAGGAGATCGGTAAGAAAATCCACCAACAGGTGCGACCAAGGCCGTTGTGGAACGGGTAAGGGGTGTAGCTTCCCTCTGGGCAGGTGCCTAGGAGCCTTGCACTGGGCGCACACATAAACCCTCACGTCCTTAGCCAAGGTAGGCCACCAGTACCTCCGGCTCAAACAGCGCACTGTCCGACCGATCCCAGGATGACCAGAGGAGGGTGACTTGTGGGCCCAATAGATCAACAGGTCATGAACAGCAGATGGGACGTACAGACGCCCAGCGGGACACTGGACGGGAGCGGGCTCTGCACGTAACGCCTGCTCAATTTCCACGTCCAGCTCCCACACTACCGGCGCCACCAGGCAGGAGGCAGGGAGTATGGGAGTGGGATCCGTGGGCCGCTCCTCTGTGTCATGCAGCCGGGACAATGCGTCTGCCTTCACGTTCTGGGAGCCTGGTCTGTAGGCAAGGGTAAACACAAAACGGGTGAAAAACATGGCCCACCTTGCCTGGCAAGGGTTCAGTCTCCTCGCTGCCCGGATGTACTCCAGATTGCGGTGGTCAGTCCAGATGAGAAAAAGCTGTTTAGCCTCCTCAAGCCAATGTCTCCACACCTTCAAGGCCTTGACGACAGTCAACAGCTCCCGGGTTCCCCACGTCATAGTTTCGCTCTGGTCCCCCACGTCATAGCTTCTTCGAGAAGAATGCACAGGGGCGGAGCTTCGGTGGCGTACCCGAGCGCTGAGAGACCACAGCTCCTATCCCAGCCTCGGACACATCCACCTCCACTATGAACGCCAAATAAGGATCCGGATGGGCCAGCACGGGAGCCGAGATAAACAGAGCCCTCAGGTGACCAAAAGCCCTGTCCGCCTCAGCCGACCACTGCAAACGTACCGGGCCCCACTTCAGCAGTGAGGTAATGGGAACCTCTACCTGACCAAAACCCCAGATAAACCTCCGGTAGTAGTTGGCAAACCCTAAGAACCGCTGCACCTCCTTTACCGTGGTGGGAGTCGGCCAATTATGCACGGCTGAAATGCGGTCACTCTCCATCTCCACCCCTGAGGTGGAAATGCGGCAACCTAGGAAGGAGACGAACTGCTGGAAGAACAGGCATTTCTCAGTCTTGATGTACAGTGGGGCAAAAAAGTATTTAGTCAGCCACCAATTGTGCAAGTTCTCCCACTTAAAAAGATGAGAGAGGCCTGTAATTTTCATCATAGGTACACTTCAACTATGACAGACAAAATGAGAAAAAAAATCCAGAAAATCACATTGTAGGATTTTTTATGAATTTATTTGCAAATTATGGTGGAAAATAAGTATTTGGTCACCTACACACAAGCAAGATTTCTGGCTCTCACAGACCTGTAACTTCTTCTTTAAGAGGCTCCTCTGTCCTCCACTCGTTACCTGTATTAATGGCACCTGTTTGAACTTGTTATCAGTATAAAAGACACCTGTCCACAACCTCAAACTGTCACACTCCAAACTCCACTATGGCCAAGACCAAAGAGCTGTCAAAGGACACCAGAAACGAAATTGCAGACCTGCACCAGGCTGGGAAGACTGAATCTGCAATAGGTAAGCAGCTTGGTTTGAAGAAATCAACTGTGGAAGCAATTATTAGGAAATGGAAGACATACAAGACCACTGATAATCTCCCCCGATCTGGGGCTCCACGCAAGATCTCACCCCGTGGGGTCAAAATGATCACACGATGAGCAAAAATCCCAGAACCACACAGGGGGGGGACCTAGTGAATGACCTGCAGAGAGCTGGGACCAAAGTAACAAAGCCTACCATCAGTAACACACTACGCCGCCAGGGACTCAAATCCTGCAGTGCCAGACGTGTCCCCCTGCTTAAGCCAGTACATGTCCAGGCCCGTCTGAAGTTTGCTAGAGAGCATTTGGATGATCCAGAAGAAGATTGGGAGAATGTCATATGGTCAGATGAAACCAAAATACACATTTTTGATAAAAACTCAACTCGTCGTGTTTGGAGGACAAAGAATGCTGAGTCGCATCCAAAGAACACCATACCTACTGTGAAGCATGGGGGTGGAAACATCATGCTTTGGGGCTGTTTTTCTGCAAAGGGACCAGGACGACTGATCCATGTAAAGGAAAGAATGAATGGGGCCATGTATCGTGAGATTTTGAGTGAAAACCTCCTTCCATCAGCAAGGGCATTGAAGATGAAACGTGGCTGGGTCTTTCAGCATGACAATGATCCCAAACACACCGCCCGGGCAACGAAGTAGTGGCTTCGTAAGAAGCATTTCAAGGTCCTGGAGTGGCCTAGCCAGTCTCCAGATCTCAACCCCATAGAAAATCTTTGGAGGGAGTTGAAAGTCTGTGTTGCGCAGCAACAGCCCCAAAACATCACTGCTCTAGAGGAGAT